>NC_053023.1:717630281-717884553 GCF_003073215.2 Triticum urartu | reverse complement strand
AAAGACTTAGATCTTTCGTGGTTCTTTTTCTTCTTTATTGAGTCATAGGAACCACCATACTGTTAAGTGGGGTCCAAGAGAACCAGTCAGAATGACTGAAGTGATGCTTAACCAAAACCTATGTCTTCGAGTGAAGACTATGAGAGCGAATCTTGTCCAGAGTCGGACAAGTCAGCTTTGCTTGTAGCCCAAGTAAAGTTGCCATGTGAGTTTGAAATCTGACCGTTGGAACACGTGTCAGTTCCTTAGTGACCCAGGGTCATTTCGGACAAATCAGGTCGGGTTGCCTAGTGGCTATAAATAGCCCACCCCTACAACCATAAATGTTTGGCTGCTCAGAGTTAGTGTACGGCTTTTGTCGTTTGAGAGCAACCCACCTCGAAGCCTTTGAGAGAGAATTCCTTGCGATGATAAAGCCCTAACCACCCAAAGCCAAAGAGAATTAGGCATCACTTAAGTCTACTTGTCTGTGTGATCTGAAGACTTATTACACTTGAGGACTGTGAATCCTCCAGCCGGTTAGGCGTCGTGTTCTGAGCATCCAAGAGACATTTGGATCGCCGGTGAACGAAGTCTGTGAAGGTTTGGGAGTCTACCTTGAAGACTTACCAGAGTGATTGGGCGAGGTCTGTGTGACCTTAGCTCAAGGGGAATACGGTGAGGACTGGGTGTCCTGAGCTGCGTGTTTAGGACTGGGTGTGCAGGACTGTGTGTCCTCAGGTTTAAATACCTAGCCGCCCTAACCAGACGTACAGTTGTCACAGCAACTGGAACTGGTACAACAAATCATTGTCTTCAACGTGTCACTAGTTTCATCCTTTCCTTCCCTTTACTTACTGTTGGTCCTTGTGAAGTCATTGTATGATTGCACTATCTTTTATCTTCACCGAGTGACTGCGTGTTCTGTTTGATTTCATAATATCTTCCTACATGATCCTTACTACATTGCTGCTATTAGTCATTGTGCTTTCACTCCATTGAATACTTGACTATGGTTTGCC
The DNA here is from genome assembly GCF_003073215.2 of Triticum urartu. Lineage (NCBI taxonomy): Eukaryota > Viridiplantae > Streptophyta > Magnoliopsida > Poales > Poaceae > Triticum > Triticum urartu. The sequence goes on along the minus strand of NC_053023.1, from coordinate 717,883,552 downwards.
TAGTGTAGTCTACCTTCCGCTGCATGGTAATGGGTTTATTTCTATCGTTTGTCTTCATAACTTCCACGTTTTGAAGACTTTCATAAAAATCGCCTATTCACCCCCCCTCTAGTCGATATAACGCGATATAACGCACTTTCAGCCCATCATATGATTGCGTGCGTGGATCACACCCTAGGGTTAGTTGTATGTTGATAGGACTATGTATTGGAGGGCAAGAGTGACAGAAGCTTCAACCTAGCATAGAAATTGATGCATACGGGATTGAAGTGGGACCAATATATCTTAATGCTATGGTTGGGTTTTACCTTAAAGAACATTAGTAGTTGCGGATCCTTGCTAATAGTTCCAATCATAAGTGCATAGAATTCCAAGTCAGGGATGACGTGCTAGCAGTGGCCTCTCCCACATAATACTTGCTATCGGTCTAGTAAAGTAGTCAATTGCTTAGGGGCAATTTCACAACTCCTACCACCACTTTTCCACACTCACTATATTTACTTTATTGTGTATTTACTTAAACAGCCCCTACTTTTTATTTACGTAATCTTTATTATCTTGCAAACCTATCCAACAACACCTACAAAGTACTTCTAGTTTCATACTTGTTCTAGGTAAAGCGAACATCAAGCATGCGTAGAGTTGTATCGGTGGTCGATAGAACTTGAGGAAATATTTGTTATGCCTTTACCTCCTCGTTGGGTTTGACACTCTTACTTATCGAAAACTGTTGCGATCCCCTATACTTGTGGGTTATCAATACAATGTCATGCAGACATCGCTCCATGGTGGGTTCAATGGCTAACCCTTCCCACCCCTCTCCAGATTGTAATCCAGAGGAAGATATCTATTCTGAGGCGGATTCAGACGCCGCTGACCACTCCTATTTATCTCCAGATTGGCATGATGATGTTAGTCATATCATGCATATGTTGCCTTGTAGTGCCTACTTTTGACATCATATATGTCATCTGCTTAGTTTAGACATGTTCTGTAATGCCACCTGTTTAGTTTCTATATCATATATGGGAATTATGCAGTCTCATGTCTTTTAGCCAGCCATAATATATGTGAAATGTGCAATGCCATCCTTTTTAACCAGGCATCATATTTGAATGATATCTTGCCCATCCTTTTCTTCATTACATTTCCATTTGTCGACAATGTTTGTGCATTAAACTACTCTTCCTATGAATCAGCCATTTGGGTGGGAGATGGAAAAATCTGGAGTGAAAACAAGGCCTTCAGAGCAGACAGTGCTACCTGTCGAAGCAGATCTCTTGTTGGGTCCCGATAGCTCCTCAAAGATGGATTCAGAGACAGATGACCAGTCATATTCCCCCACTGAGGTGTATGCTCTAACTTGGCATGGTTATACTGCTCATATCATTCATACGGTGTCTTGCATTGCATAGTTTAGACATCATATACACAATATTCAACACCATGTTCTTAGTTCAGACATCATATCGAATGCCCTCTGTTTAGCATATAAATCACATATGTGAATTAAATGATGCGATCCTGATTACTTAGATAACATGTAGGTGAATTATGTCATGCGATCCTGTTTAGTTATTCATCATATCTTTGAATTATGTTATGCTATGCTGTCCAGTTTAGATAGACATCATATATGTAAAATTATGTCATGCTATCCGTTTTAGTTAAACAATATACATGTCAACTATTTCATGCCCTCTTTTTTCCACGCTATCTATTGCATCCGTCTCTCATACAATGTTTGTACATTCAACTATGTTTCCTGTTTATCAGCCATTTGAATTGGAGCGGGTGATGCCAGTATCTAGCGGACTAAAAACACGGTCTTCAAATAAAACAGTGCTACCTCTTGGCGGAGATAGCACCCCGGTTGTACATGCACAAGAACCAGCCCTACCACACATAACCCAAACTCTTGCAGATTGTACCCCTACTGCGATGGACAGAGAACCAGCTTCACCCAGTCTAACCCCAACCCCAGCCGATAGTAACCCAGTTCCTGTTGACACAGCACCATCTCCACCACAGAGCTCCCAAACAAGAGCAGTTAGTAAGGCAGCTCCAGTGCCCAAACGGCCAGTACTATCACGGCGAACCCCAACTCCACCAGTTAGTATGCCTATTCCTGTGGAGGAAGCACAACCAGCTAGTCGTAGTTTAGCATCTATCGCATTTGATGTTGTTAAATCGTATGTGCGTATCTTCCCATCTTGGAAATATTATACTGGAGATGAAGGAAAATGCCAGTTGTAGGTGTTTGTCCAGGAGTTATGTGTAAGTAATGTTATTCGTGGCAATTACTTTGCTTAGTCCCATACATCCTACCTCCATGATGGTTATAATACAACAAATTTTCCCATTTTTCTCTATAGAGAAGGACAGATTTGGAAACTCGGGATGAGGTAACCTATGCTAATACCTCTACTATCTTCAAGAATGCTTGGTGGCGGCATCGGAATTACCTGAAGAAAACGTACTTCACCAGCAAAGAAACTCATCAAATTCCCTTACGTTCTCCTGAGACACATTTACTGGATGATGACTGGGAACGCCTTGTTCTATACTGGTCCCGAACCAAGAATGTGGTAAGGTCTATGAGCTCATTTTCTATTTTTTTAAGTATTATATTCTTGTGTCTTACTGTACTCTGTTCATGTAAAACAAGTGCCTAAACCTGAAGAACAATTGTTCTAATTTAATATTCCATTGCTATCATAGTTCAAAAAAGCGCTAGGCGTTAATTGTGCGTTTTGCCATCGCCTTGCGCTTTACTGACCAAAGCGCATGCTTATGCGCAGTTATGCACAGATTATGCGTAGTTATGCGCAATGCGTTTTGCCAACGCCTAGAGCCTAGGCGCGCTTAAGCGCTCGCTTAGGCGCGCCTTTTTTAACTATGATTGCTTTGCTCTTGTATCACTGTATTTACTCATACAAACTTATTTTTCAATTGAAGGATCCAATCGAAACTCCAATGGCACAGCAGGTATGTTCACGCATGTTTCTTTAATAGGTTTGCTCTTATCAATAGCTCTGTTGATTTCAATTTCAATTGTGTATACAGTTGACTTTCATATCATGCACATTACTAGCATCACAACAGAGCCAATAGTGTTGTTGTACATGTAGACCCGTGGTACCCATCTGAAATCTTGTTGTGCCGTGTAGTTTCCCACACTTTGTATTCTTTTGCTGCTACTTTGTCTTGCACTGATATGATTTGAACCGTGTCTCTATTTTGATTTGGCAAGACAATGCAGTGACCATAGGACATAGATATATGTTTGTTTGATGCTTTTATTATGTACTAGTACTTGGCAATAGAAGACTTGGTAGTTTAATCTTGTCCACCTTACTAATGAACTGGTTCACCGAAATGAGTTTCATATACTAGTACATGCTAAACTGGTTATGTGTCTGCTTGTTTCTTCTTTTAGAATGCTGACAGAATATTGGGGAAGAGTGCCTTATTAAGCAATGGTAAAGGAAGTAATGCAGATAAGGTTCAGGATAGTGACACATCCTTGTTGGTCTCCAACAAAGCTGATAAAACAGCTAAGGAAGACTATCTTGAAGACAGCGAGACAACCCCAAAGTCCTGTCTTGGTTTAGTGTTCGAGTTACTGGCCACTACCGCTTGCACAAGCTATTCAAACTCACTGTCTGAATCAGTTCGGTTTCTTGAGTCTCAACTACGAGCTGAAAGACATCGATCAGCTGTGATGCGACAAGAAGTGGAAGGACTGCAGAAGTCCCTGGAGAATTCAGATGCATACTTTCTAGTGCAACAGCAAGCGTTGGAGTATTTTAGCGCCACGGGACAAAGCTAATCAGCTTGCTAAGCTTATTGCCAGCATGGTGGATACCTAGGATAACATTTCTTGAGCTTTTCTGAAGTTGTTTCAGTTATGCTCTTGTTTTGCTGCCGCGTTTATTTGCATTGGAGGACAATTTTGACGACCAGTGTATGTAATGTGCTACTTTGTTTCCTATATTTGCACTGGTGGCGAACTCTTATGCCCAGTGGATGTAATATGTGTAATAGCGGTAATAGGCTAGCGTTAATTGCTTGCTTATTTATTTCCTTATTGTCTTGTTTAGTTGTTTGCTTGTAGTCACTGCAGTTCTTTTTCTGTTTTTTTCTAATAGGTTGTATTTGATAACTCTATGAAAATAGCCCAACGGGTTTTTTTACACGAAAACGGCCCAACATATTAAGGTCCGCAAACGGGCCGACTGTAACGACGCGCTGAATTTGGCCCACAAGCAGAAAATGACAGTAACGGGCCGTATGTAACCGAATGCTGCAAATGAGCCCAAGAATCAATGGGCCCTGAGAAGGACGAAAGATAACTTGGGCTAGAAACGGCCCAATGGAATATGCGAACAAGCCAGTTTCACCACGGGCCGTTAATGGGCCAAGAGTTACAAAGGTCCTCATATGGGCCGAAAGAAGTCATGGGCCACACATGGCCCGGATGTTAAAACGGGCTGAATCATATTGGACGGCCCAGATGACGCTACTGGGCCTAATTCGGATAGGGCGTAACGGGCCCTGGGTTAGCGGGCTGTAAATGGGCTATATGCGAACAGGCCGTTAACAGGCTTTCCGTGGGTCGGCCCGCCACCTTTTGGCCAAGTCAAACGGGCCGGCCTTTTCACAGGAATGGGCCTCTCTTGGGCCGTGCCACGTGTCGCCGTATCATAGGCGCCTTCGGTCCAATGAGCGGATGACATCCGTCCCAACGGTGAGCCGACATGTGTTTCCTCCAACCAATGATGATTTTACACATGGAAAATCCCCATTGGTCAGGGCTGTTAACGGGTTATCGGATCCAAAACCCGACCCGGTAGCTCAACGGCATTCCGTTACGGTGGATGCCACGTGTCGGTCACCCTTGACGAAAACACTTCTATGACACGCGATTTATCGTCATGGAAGTGGACACTTTCGTGATGATAATTTTGGTAATGTCATGGAACACTTCTACGACAGCACAGGTATGACTATCTTGATTCTGTCATAAAATCGTCATGGATGTACATGCATGACAAAAAACACGACCTGCTGTGACAAACACGTATGATCACGGAAGTGTATTTTTTTGTAGTGTGCCCCCTCCGGCGGAGCCCCGGAAAAGGCCCCAAGATGGGATCTCTTGGGTACAGAAGGTTGCGGCGGTGGAAATAGGGTGTCGTGGTGCTCCTGGATGTTTGCGGGGTATATGGATATAAATATAGGAGGCAGAACTAGGTCGGTGGAGCAACGAGGGGCCCACGAGGTTGGACGCCGCGCCCAGGGGGTAGGTGCTACCTCTTGAGCACTTGCATTGGTTTTCCCTTGAAGAGGACAGGGTGGTGCAGCAAACTAGCGTAAGTATTTCCCTCATTTTTTTAGAACCAAGGTATCAATCTAGTAGGAGGCTACGCGTGAGTCCCTCGCACCTACACAAAACAAATAAATCCTCGCAACCAATGCGATAAGGGGTTGTCAATCCCTACACGGTCACTTACGAGAGTGAGGTCTGATAGATATGATAAGATAATATTTTTTGGTATTTTTATGATAAAGATGCAAAGTAAAATAAAAGCAATGAAAATAACTAAGTATTAGAAGATTTAATATGATGAAGATAGACCCGAGGGCCATAGGTTTCACTAGTGGCTTCTCTCAAGAGCGTTGGTATTTTACGGTGGGCGAACAAATTACTATTGAGCAATTGACAGAATTGAGCATAGTTATGAGAATATCTAGGTATGATCATGTATATAGGCATCACGTCCAAGACAAGTAGACCGACTCCTGCCTGCATCTACTATTATTACTCCACACATCGACCGCTATCCAGCATGCATCTAGAGTATTAAGTTCAAGAGAACAGAGTAACGCTTTAAGCAAGATGACATGATGTAGAGGGATAAACTCATGCAATATGATGAAAACCCCAACTTGTTATCCTTGATGGCAACAATCCAATACGTGCCTTGCTGCCCCTACTGTCACTTGGAAAGGACACCGCAAGATTGAACCCAAAGCTAAGCACTTCTCCCATTGCAAGAAAGATCAATCTAGTAGGCCAAACCAAACTGATGATTCGAAGAGACTTGTGTTGACACCGGATTTTGGCATGGTCATGAATCTGGGTTCGTATGCAAAAGTTAGAGGCAGCACTTCGTGGGCCGGACCTGAGTGAGAAAGTATTTGGCCTTTGCCGGCTGAATGAAACCTTGCCGGGGTAAAACCTTGCCGATGTGAGGGCTTGCCGGCGTGGAAAGCTTGCCGGTGTGAAATCTTGCCGAGGGAGAAACCTTGCCGAGGAGAAACTCTTGCCGGGGTAGAAACCTTGCCGAGCTAGGGAGGAACCCTTGCCGGTGTAAAAACCTTGCCGGGGTGAAACCTTGTCGGTGCGGAAAGCTTACCCGGGTGGAAGGCCTGCCGAGGTGGAGGTTGTGATAGTCAAGCCGACGAGAAGTTGAAGATGGGCTCAGAAGCTAATTCAGATGATCTTGGATGGAGAAATGTGCTACACGGAAGTTGTGCGTCTCGTCGAATTGATCGATTTTGATATAAAGAACGTCTCAATCCGAGGTCATATGCAAAAGTTAGAGCCCGCTTTTGAGCTCGTTTCCATCCAAGGTTGCTTGTCACCATGAAAAGGACCCTCAAAGTACAGCCAGTTTAAACCGAGCAGTTTTGGAAAGTTCGGATAAAATCAGTCCGAATTTGACTAGGGTCTTGAACTTGAATTGATGTAATTTTCTTGTAAGGAAAGCCTAGATAAATCCTTTGCTTGTACGGGAAGTCCAGCCGCCTCTTATACATGTTGGGGGTGACGGCCAATTGAAACAACACACAATCGAACAAATCAATATACTACTTTTTCATCTACGTTTTATCTCTCCACTGTTTTTCTCTCTCGTTCTTCGCTGTTCTTCGTGTTTGAGAGCTGTGAATTCCGAGGCTCTAGGGGCGAGCAAATCGACCTAGGGCAGCCCATAGCCGCCGCACTCCCTGACGGGGTCCCTCCCGGGGGTGTGGGGTTTTCGGGTCTGCAAAAGCACCCGTCGACTGTCTTGCGTATCGCGTTGTCGGTCGGGTCTCCTTCGACGTGAGCTGCGGTGCATCACCCCCGGCGTCGAGGGTACACATGACGTGTTCGTCTGTCAACACACTTTTTGGCGACTCCGCTGGGGAACGAAGATCAATCATCATCATCCACCATGTCCGATCTTCCCAAGCCATCTGAGATAGACGCCGATAACATCATGAAGCCCAGTCTTGATGAGATATCGGCCGGTCATCGCCAAGTCTATGAGGAGTACAAGAATGCGCGCGAGAAGAAGGACCTGCAGGAGTTCCTTGCAAAATTCAAGAAAAATCGCCAAGGCAACATCACTCCGATTGAAGAAATCAAGTTCCCTCCTCTTCAAACTGAACAGGTTAAACCCTCTGTATGTACCGCCTTTTCTCCTGAGCAGTGGGCTGAGATTGAAAGTCATATTGCTGATGGTAACAATCTAGTCTATCAAACTTTCATAGAAAATACTAATGCTCAGAAGAATATATCTCAATCGTCTAGTGGTAATGATGGTGTAGCTGCTAGTGTGCAAAACCCTACTCTGGCTTTACCTATTGCATCGGCGCCTGCCATGCCGATGGCTTATTACCCTACCCATACAAATCAAATTGTGGTTGCACCCATTAGTCCTATCACGAGCATGCCAGGTTCGGTGGCAACGCCGAACCAAACCCTACCTACAGCTGCAACCACTCGACCACTACCAAATTATGGGTCGACATACATGCCACAATTCTTACCTACAGCTAGTAACCCTACTCCTCCTATGCCACTGCCACAAGCTTCATCGTCCACTATGGATGATGGTCTAGCTAATCTTAGAGAGGAGATGGCTAAGATGCTTCGAGAGAATTTTGGAGTTGAGTTACCTCGGAATTGGATTTACCAAAAGCCGTACCCCGAGTACTTTGATACCATCCAGTGCCCTCCAGGATATAAAATTCCAGGTTTTGTTAAGTTTAATGGAGAAGGCACAAAAACCACATGGGAGCATGTTAGTCAGTATTTAGCACAATTGGGTGAGGCAGGCTCATTGAATGAATTGAAAGTGCGTTTATTTCCTTTATCATTAACTGGTACCGCATTTTCATGGTTTTCTTCTTTACCCCATGGTTCCGTTCGGGTTTGGTCGCAGCTAGAGCAGAAGTTTCATGATCACTTTTATAGCAGTGACAATGAACTCAAGTTGTCACATCTAACATTGGTTAAACAGAAGCATGATGAATCGGTCTCCGATTACGTCAAGAGATTCACAGAAACAAAAAAACGGTGTTTTAGTTTGGTGATAACCGAGAGGGACTTGGCAGACCTAGTGCTGAGTGGTTTGAGAACTCCCATTGGAGAAAATCTAGAAGGCTACGAGTTCTTAAATATCAACCAAGTCTTACAAAGGGCTTTGGCTCAGGAAAGTCGAAGCAAAGACCTCAGAGAAGTGCATAGATACAAAGCCGATCGTCCAAAGATGAATATGGTGGAATATGATAGTGATCACTCGGATGATGAGGGTGATGTTTTTTCTACTGAATTTGTTTGGCCATCTAAGGCCAAACCCTTTACTTGCAATGATCTGAAACCGATTCATAAGAATCGTGATGAAGAGATGAAGTTTACTTTTAACATTGCTAAGTGTGATAAAATATTTGATGCTTTGCTACAGGCTAAGATTACTAGAATATCTCATACTTTACCACCGTTTGAAGAACCTAAACTACGCGCTTATTGCAGATATCATAATTCTTTTTCTCATGCTACTAACGATTGCAATGTTTTTCGATGGTAGATACAATCGGCCATTAATGACGGACGATTGAACTTTTCTGAGATGCAAGTTGATAAACAGCCTTTTCCAATGAATACCATGGATTTGGAGGGAAAGAAGCTACTCATTCGGCCGGAGGTTGCCGAATCTGCTAATAAAGCTAATGTCATTGTTGGTGAGCCCAGGAAAGACAAGGAGGGCGACAAGGTCTTGGGGAGACAGGTTGTGCTTGACAAGCAACCCTGTGGCAAGGAGACAATAAAAATCACCATCAAGAATCCTGCACTCGGGGGGCAACTGCAAGCGCAAGAAAATACTCGTGTTAAATTTGTCAAGCCGAAAATTCCAGAAGTTGGCAAGTGGAAGACGAATGAAGCTAAAGTGCAGCGCAAGAAAATCAAGCCAACTTTTGATATGTTGATGTCCAAGTATGCCAATCATGCAGCCGGTTCTAGCTCTAACCGGTCACCAAATTTGAAGCGCTCAAGGTCACCTCCTCGGGAAGAATTTCAGCATCATGCAAGGCCATATGGGTCGTGGGCGCCAGGACCATGGGTACCGCCTCTCCCCTATGTACCATATTACATGGGAGACTTCAATGGAGGATGGTGGCAGTCCCCAATGGCCCCTTATGCTTTTCATCCAGGTTGGGCAGAACAAAGGAGGCCCGTTCATGAGAGACTTTCTTATCCCACACGAGGCCGTTTGAACAATAGTGTGAATCGGCCAATGCAAGATAATCAAAAAAGGGTCGGCAAGCAAGAATGGCGTGTTAAGTCGCCAAGTGCTGTAACGATCGAGTCAAGCAAAGGCAAGGAAAAAACCGATGCCGACTCACTCATCTTGGGCACCGAAACATTCACCATACAACAGCCGATTATGCATAGTAATCCGACTGAGCTGATACTTGCTATCGCGCCAAAGCACTCGGCTAATGACCTTGAAGGAAACACCAGTCAAGTAAAGATAAGAGATCCTAAATACACTCAGCCAAAGTGGTGTCCTCCAGGGCTGACAAAAACACAAAAGAGGAAATTATAGAGGTTAAGGAGTCAAGAGATGACAGAACAAGAAGCCGAGAAGCAAAGGGATAAGTTGTTCAATGACACTCGGCCCATGGTGCCTACAAAACAAGTGTGGAGGCCTAAGCAAATACAAGATGCAGTTGCTTCTACACCTATCACAGCAGCACCTGCGCCACCAAAGGAGGACGATGCGACAGCTATTACATCGTCTGCGACACTTCTTACTTCTCCTTCACTTGGACAAATTTCAGAATCGGTGGATGCACTTGAAGAAGAGGATGATATGTTGGACTATGAGTCTACGCCGGTTCATGAAGGTATGGATATCAATATGGTATATTACTTACCTGCTGAGTTTCGTGCTGTCAATGAGGAAGGGGAGGTGGCTCAGCTGGATTTTGGCCCTAAAAATGCAATATTTGAGAAGCCAAAAGACCCAGTAACACATCTGAAACGTTGTATCTCAGAGGTCATATCAATGGATCACCGCTCACTCAGATGCTTGTTGATGGTGGTGCTGTGGTGAATCTTATGCCGTATTCGGTCTTCAAAAAATTGGGGCTGCATGATGAAGAGTTGATAAAGACTAACATGGTGCTCAATGGATTTGAAGGCAAAGAGAAAACTTAAGCCAAAGGTGTGATGTATGTGGAGCTCACGGTGGGAAGTAAAACTGTACCTACCGCATTCTTTGTCGCTGAGGTGCAAGGTAACTACAATGTCATACTAGGCCGTGATTGGGTTCATGCAAACCAGTGCGTGCCATCCACTATGCACCAGTTTTTGGACCAGTGGGTTGATGATGAAGTAGAAGTCATTCATGCGGATAACTCGGCCTATGTTGCTTTGGCCGAGGCATCGGTGGATTGGCAACACCCAAATGCTACTTGCTTGACGGGACGTGACTTGTCAGAATTCGATTTTCTCAGCGCAACCAAGAATAGTTTCGTGCCCGTCTCTTTAAAGCCGACTGAATGCAATCGGCTCCAAGGTATGATATGTTTAAATGGATCCTAACTCAGAGTGGTTACAAAAGCGACTTGTAGAATATCGGTCCAATGAGAACGATATGTATGAGTCCATAGAAGAGTTAGATGATATGGATATATTAGGACAAGGTTTTACATCGGCCGATCCATTAGAAGAGATAGATATAGGAGATGGTTCAACTCCTAGGCCGACATTTGTAAATGCAAATTTAAGAGTCGATCATAAAGCTAAGTTGATCGAGCTGTTGAAAGAATATATCTGTTGCTTTGCGTGGGAATATCATGAGATGCCAGGTTTAAGCCGAGAGCTAGTGGAGCATCGGTTACCTATAAAGGCTAGTTTTAGACCATATAAACAATCGGCCAGAAAGTTTAATCCAAAAACATATGACCGGATCAAGGAAGAGATCGGTCGTTTGCTTAAAGCTAATTTTATTAGACCTTGCAGGTATGCCGAGTGGATTTCTAACATTGTCCCAGTGGAAAAGAAAGGATCCGGCAAGTTGAGGGTGTGCATTGACTTCAGAGATCTGAATAGGGCTACACCCAAAGATGAGTATCCCATGCCAATAACCGATATGCTTATTAATGATGCTTCTGGACATAAAGTTATTAGCTTTCTAGATGGTAATGCTGGATACAATCAAATTTTTATGGCCGAGGAGGACATGTCCAAGACAGCTTTTCGTTACCCTGGTTTTCTTGGTTTATTCGAGTGGACAGTGATGACATTCGGATTAAAAATGCTGGCGCCACATATCAAAGGTCTATGAATTTGATTTTTCATGATTTACTCGGTGTCATACTTGAAGTCTATATTGATGATATTGTTGTCAAATCGGACGCTTTTGAATCTCACTTGGCCGATTTGCATTTAGCTTTTGAAAGAATGAAAAACTATGGACTAAAGATGAATCCTTTGAAGCGTGCATTCGGTGTGTCAGCTGGTAAGTTTTTGGGCTTCATTATCCATGAAGATGGCATAGAGATTGATCCCAAAAAGATAGAGGCCATACAGAAAGTGGAAGCTCCAACGCAAGAGAGATATGCAAAAGTTCCTTGGCAAGGTCAATTACTTGAGGAGGTTCATAGCTAATTTGTCAGGGAAGGTTGATGCGTTTACTCCTATCCTTCGGTTAAAGAATGATGTTGATTTCACTTGGGGGCAAAACAGCAAGAAGCATTTGATATGATGAAGAATTATTTGTGCACTCCTCCGGTGATGAAAGCACCCAAGCATAGGGAACCCTTCAGGCTTTACATTGCAGCAGAGGAAGGAGTTATTGGTGCTGTTTTGACTCAAGAAACCGAAAGAAAAGAGCATGCTATTACATATTTGAGCAGGCGCTTATTGGACGCCGAGACAAGGTATACATTTATTGAAAAATTATGTCTATGCTTATATTTTGCTTACACAAAATTGAGACATTATTTAGTGCCGAGTGCTTGCGTAGTAGCTTGTCAGACCGATGTCATTAAATACATGTTGCATAGGCCAATTCTTAGTGGTAGAATTGGCGAGTGGGCTTATGCTTTGATTGAATATGATTTGGCGTATGAATATCTAAAATCCATGAAAGGACAAATTGTTGCTAATTTCATTGTTGAACATCGGATTAATGACAAGCATGATATTGATATGAACCTTGTTTCAGTAGTACCATGGAGATTATACTTTGATGGTTCAGTTTGTAGCAATGGCCAAGGTGTTGGTATTGTTTATATATCTCCTCAGGGTGCTGTTTTTGAAGCCTCGTGCCTCCTAGAATATTTTTGCACAAACAATCAAGCCGAATATGAAGCATTGTTATTCGGCCTAGAGATGTTACTTGCTATAGGTGTTACACATATTGAGGCTTACGGTGATTCGTTACTAGTAGTGCAGCAAGTATCCAAAGTCTTTCAGTGTTTGGACGAATCACTTAATGTTTATCTTGATAAATGTCTAGATATAATTTTTACATTGGATTGTTTTAGCATTACTCACATATCTAGGCATGACAATTGGAGAGCAAATGAGTTGGCACAGCAAGCATCCGGCTATCATGTTGATCATGGCATGTTTCATATTTCTCAAAGACTGATGTCTTGTCTTGCCAATTTAGGAGAGGCCGAACCAGAACCCACTGATTCGGCCCTTAGCAAAAAATCTAGTGCAGGTGACAATACCGACTGGAGGAAGCCCATTGTTGATTACTTGTGCAATCCGAGTGAAAGGGTGGACAGGTCTGTTCGGCGTATGGCTTTCAAGTATAAAGTGAGAGATGACGGTCTTTATCGCCGAACAGTCGATGATGTTCTTCTAAAGTGCTTGGACGAGGACCAGGCAAGAGTTGCTATGGGAGAGGTACATGAGGGCATTTGTGGCACTCATCAGTCGGCTCCCAAGATGAAATGGTTATTGCGACGTGCTGGGTTTTACTGGCCGACTATGATTAATGATTGCTTCAAATATTATAAGGGGTGTGAAGCTTGTCAAAAATTTGGTGATATTCAATTGGCTCCTGCTGCTATGTTACATCCTATTATCAAGACGTGGCCTTTCAGAGGTTGGGGTTTAGACTTCATTGGACAAATCCATCCATCCTCCTCAAAAGGGCATCGGTTCGTATTAGTGGCAACTGATTATTTCACTAAATGGTCTGAAGCAGTACCTCTCAAGAACATGACACATACGGAGGTAATTCAATTCATAATTGAGCACATTATTCATAGATTCGGTATTCCTCAAATGTTAACTACAGATCAAGGTTCATCTTTTATGTCACACCAGGTCAGAGAGTTTGCCGAATCTTATAATATACAGTTGCTCAATTCCTCTCCATATTATGCCCAAGCTAATGGACAAGCCGAGTCTAGCAATAAAATTTTAATCAAGCTCATCAAGAAGAAGATTGAGGATAATCCGAGGAGATGGCATGAGTTGTTGTCTAAAGCTTTGTGGGCACATAGAATTTCAAGGCATGGTGCTACAAAGGTGACTCCATATGAGCTAGTATATGGTCAAGAGGCTGTTTTACCGGTGGAAGTAAATTTGAATGCTTTGAGAATAGCCAAAAAAATGATTTATCAGTAGTAGACTTTTATAACTTGATGATGGACAATATTGATGAGGTTGCTGATAAACGTTTGGCTGCTTTGAAGGACATAGAGAAGGACAAGTTGAGGGTAGCAAGGGCTTACAATAAGAAAGTTAAGTTGAAGAATTTTCAAGTTGGCGATCTCGTCTGGAAAGTAATTCTCCCGATTGTTTCGAGAGACAGAAAATTCGGGAAGTGGTCTCCAAGTTGGGAAGGTCCTTTTAGAATTGCAAGAATAGTTCCCGGAAACTCTTATTTGGTGGAATCCGTACAAGGGGCACTGTTACCTCGAGCTCTCAATGGAAAGTACTTGAAGAAATACCACCCAAGTGTGTAGCAAGAAGCCTAAGTGGGCAATGGCCGATATATGATTATCGCCCTTAGCACAAACATGGCCGATACCTGATTATCGTCCTGAGGAAAATAAATGGCCGATGGAGTGTTGACATCATCCTTAGAACAAACACAATACAAGTTATTTTTCGGCACACAAGCTTTGCCGAAAAACAGGGGGCATGTGTTGACACCAGATTTTGGCATGGTCACGAATCCGGGTTTGTATGCAAAAGTTAGAGGCAGCACTTCGCGGGCCGGCCCTGAGTGAGAAAGTATTTGGCCTTTGCCGGCTGAATGAAACCTTGCCGGGGTAAAACCTTGCTGATGTGAGGGCTTGCCGGCGTGGAAAGCTTGTCGGCGGAGAAGCTTGCCGGTGTGAAATCTTGCCGAGGGAGAAATCTTGCCAAGGAGGAACTCTTGCCGGGGTAGAAACCTTGCCGAGCTAGGGAGGAACCCTTGCCGGTGTAAAAACCTTGCCGGGGTGAAACCTTGTCGGTGCGGAAAGCTTACCCGGGTGGAAGACCTGCCGAGGTGGAGGTTGTGATAGTCAAGCCGACGAGAAGTTGAAGATGGGCTCAGAAGCTAATTCAGATGATCTTGGATGGAGAAATGTGCTACACGGAAGTTGTGCGTCTCGTCGAATTGATCGATTTTGATATAAAGAACGTCTCAATCCGAGGTCATATGCAAAAGTTAGAGCCCGCTTTTGAGCTCGTTTCCATCCGAGGTTGTTTGTCACCATGAAAAGGACCCTCAAAGTACAGCCAGTTTAAACCGAGCAGTTTTGGAAAGTTCGGATAAAATCAGTCCGAATTTGACTAGGTTTTTGAACGTGAATTGATGTAATTTTCTTGTAAGGAAAGCCTAGATAAATCCTTTGCTTGTACCGGAAGTCCAACCGCCTCTTATATATGTTGGGGGTGACGGCCGATTGAAACAACACACAATCGAACAAATCAATATACCACTTTTTCATCTACGTTTTATCTGTCCACCGTTTTTCTCTCTCGTTCTTCGCTGTCCTTCGTGTTTGAGAGCTGTGAATTCCGAGGCTCTAGGGGCGAGCGAATCGACCTAGGACAGCCCATAGCCGCCGCACTCCCTGACGGGGTCCCTCCCGGGGGCGTGGGGTTTTCGGGCCTGCAAAAGCGTCCGTCGACTGTCTTGCGTATCGCGCTGTCGGTCGGGTCTCCTTCGACGTGAGCTGCGGTGCATCACCCCCGGCGTCGAGGGTACACGTGACGTGTTCGTGTGTCAACAACTTGCAAAGATAACCAATCATACATAAAAGAATTCAGAGAAGATTCTAATATTTTTCATAGATAAACTTGATCATAAACCCACAATTCATCGGTCTCAACAAACACACCGCAAAAGAAGATTACATCAAATAGATCTCCACAAGAGAGGGGGAGAACTTTGTATTGAGGTCCAAAAAGTGAGAAGAAGCCATCTAGCTAATAACTATGGACCCGAAGGTCTGAGTTAAACTACTCACACTTCATCGGAGAGGCTATGGTGTTGATGTAGAAGCCCTCCGTGATCGATGCCCCCTCCGGCGGAGCTCCGGAACAGGCCCCAAGATGGGATCTTGTGGATACAGAAAGTTACGGCGGTGGAATTAGGGTTTTGGCTCCGTATCTGATCGTTTGGGGGTACGTAGGTATACATAGGAGGAAGGAGTACGTCGGTGGCGCAACAGGGGGCCCACAAGGGTGGAGGGCGCGCCTGGGGGGGGGTAGGCGCGCCCCCTACCTCGTGGCCTCCCTGTTGGTTGCTTGACATAGGGTCCAAGTCTCCTGGATCTTGTTCGTTCCAAAAATCACGTTCCCGAAGGTTTCATTCCGTTTGGACTCCGTTTGAAATTCCTTTTCTTCGAAACCCTAAAATAGGCAAAAAAACAGCAATTCTGGGTTGGGCCTCCGGTTAATAGGTTAGTCCCAAAAATAATATAAAAGTGGATAATAAAGCCCAATAATGTCCAAAACAGAAGATAATATAGCATCGATCAATCAAAAATTATAGATACGTTGGAGACGTATCAAGCATCCCCAAGGTTAATTCATGCTCGTCCTCGAGTAGGTAAATGATAAAAACAGATTTTTTTTATGTGGAATGCTACCTGGCATATTTTCAATGTAATTCTTCTTAATTGTGGTATGAATATTCAGATCCGAAAGATTCAAGACAAAAGTTCAATATTGACAAAAAATAATAATGCTTCGAGCATACTAACTAAGCAATTATGTCTTCTCAAAATAACATGGCCAAAGAAAATTATCCCAACAAAATCATATAGTTTGGCTATGCTCTATCTTCACCACACAAAGTATTTAAATCTTGCACAACCTCAATGACAAGCCAAGCAATTATTTCATACTTTTGACATTCTCAAAACTCTTTCAATCTTCACGCAATACATGAGCGTGAGCCATGGACATACCACTTTAGGTGGAATAGAATGGTGGTTGTGGAGAAGACAAAAAGGGAGAAGATAGTCTCACATCAACTAGGCGTATCAACGGGCTATGGAGATGCCCATCAATAGATATCAATGTGAGTGAGTAGTGATTGCCACGCAACAGATGCACTAGAGCTATAAGTATATGAAATCTCAAAAAGAAACTAAGTTGGTGTGCATCCAACTTGCTTGCTCACGAAGACCTAGGGCATTTTGAGGAAGCACATCATTGGAATATACGAGCCATGTTCTATAATGAAAAATTCCCACTAGTATATGAAAGTGGTAACAAAGGAGACTCTCTACTATGAAGATCATGGTGCTACTTTGAAGCACAAGTGTGGTAAAAGGATAGTAGCATTGTCCCTTCTCTCTTTTTCTATCATATTTTTTTATTTGGGCCTTTTCTCTTTTTTATGGCCTATTTTTTTCGTCCGGAGTCTCATCCTGACTTGTGGGGGAATCATAGTCTCCATCATCCTTTCCTCACTGGGACAATGCTCTAATAATGATGATCATCACACTTTTATTTTCTTACAACTCAAGAATTACAACTCGATACTTAGAACAAAATATAACTCTATGTGAATGCTTCCGGCGGTGTACCGGGATATGCAATGACTCATGAGTGACATGTATGAAAGAATTATGAATGGTGGCTTCGCCACAAATACAATGTCAACTACATGATCATGCAAAGCAATATGACAATGATGGAGCGTGTCATAGTAAATGGAACGGTGGAAACTTGCACTGCAATATTTCTCGGAATGGCTATGGAAATGCCATGATAGGTAGGTATGGTGGCTGTTTTGAGGAAGGTATATGGTGGGTGTATGATACCGGCGAAAGGTGTAACGCCTTCGATGCGGCTATAGCTCCCACGTGTCGAGGCACGACTTAGAGGCATAACCGCATTGAAAGCAATGTCGCAAGTTAGGCAATCTTCACAACATCCCATGTAATATAGATAATAAAAGGGGAGATACATAGTTGGCTTACACTCGCCACATCAATCAAAGTACATAAATAGCATTACATCAATCAAACGCTCATGGCCCGACTATGGCGCCAAAATAAAAGATAACCCAACAGGCGACACGGTCCCGATCGCCCCAACTGGGCACCACTATTGATCATCAGGGAAAGACACGAAGTATCGGCGTGAGTCCTCGTCGAACTCCCACTTGAGCTCAAGCACGTCATCTGGAACGGAGTCATCAGGCCCTGCATCTGGTTTGGAAGTAATCTGTGAGCCATAGGGACTCAGCAATCTCGCACCCTTGTGATCAAGACTATTTAAGCTTATGGGTAAGGCAAGGTAAATATGTGGAGCTGCAGCAAGCGACTAGCATATATGGTGGCTATCCTATTCGCAAAAGAGAGCGAGAAGAGAGGGCAAAGCGCGAACGAGTAACTAGAGAGCATCCTGCGGCAAGCATTACTCCAACACCGTGTTCACTTCCCGGACTCCGCCGAGAAGAGACCATCACGGTAACTCACACTGTTGATTCATTTTAATTAAGTTAAGGTTCAAGTTATCTACAACCGGACATTAACAAATTCCCATCTGCCCATAACCGCGGGCACGGCTTTCGAAAGTTCAAATCCCTGCAGGGGAGTCCCAACTTAGCCCATGTCAAGCTCTCACGGTCAACGAAGGAATAGACCTTCTCCCGAGACGTTCCGATCAGAGTCGGTATCCCGGTTCTTCAAGACACTTCGACAAGTTAAAACAAATCCAGCAACACCGCCCGAATGTGCCGACAAATCCCGATAGGAGCTGCACATATCTCGTTCTCAGGGCACACTCAGATAAGCCAGACGTCGGGTAGGCCAGCCCAGAGTTGCCCCTGGTAGCCCCGGACATCGCTCGGTTGGACCAACACTCAGAGGAGCACTGGCCAGGGGGGGGTTTAAATAAGATGACCCTCGGGCTCTGGAAACCCAAGGGAAAAAGAGGCTAGGTGGCAAATGGTAAAACCAAGGTTGGGCATTGCTGGAAAAACATTAATCAAGGCGAACTATCAAGGGGTTCCCATATCACCCAATCGCGTAAGGAACGCAAAATCCGGGAACATAACACCGATATGACGGAAACTAGGGCGGCAAGAGTGGGACAAAACACTAGGCGAGAGGCCGAGCCTTCCACCCTTTACCAAGTATATAGATGCATTAAGATAACATGGCAATATAATTATATCCCAACAAGTAAAAAATGTTCCAACAAGGAACGATATCCAATCTTCACCTGCAACTAGCAACGCTATAAGAGGGGCTGAGCAAAGCGGTAACATAGCCAATCAATGGTTTGCTAGGACATGGTGGGTTAGAGGTTTGACATGGCAATTTGGGAGGCATGATAAGCAAGTGTTAGGCATCGTAGCATAGGCATAGCAAAAGAGCGAGCATCTAGCAAAGCAAAGATAGTAGTGATTTTGAGGGTATGATCATCTTGCCTGCAAAGTTGTCAGAGTTGACAGGATCCTCAAAAGCAAACTCAACGGGCTCCTCGTTAGCGAACTCGTCTCCCGGCTCTACCCTAACAAGAAAAACAAGCAACTAGGACACAATCAACCACGTGCAAGGCTCAAACAATATGATGCAAACATGGTATGCTATGCGGGATGCAATATGGGTTGCATATGCAAGACTTGACGAGGAACGAATGAACCTGGCCTCAACTGAAATCCAAGTGTGCCACTGGCAAGATGAGATGAAATCGCTTGAAAACGATATAAAGAACGCCGGAATCGGAGTTACGGTTTGGAAATGGCAAGCAATTCAAATATGACCACGTTCTGCGATTTACAGCAAGTAGCCAACTAAATGCAACAAGATGAACATGCTACAGCACCCAAACATGGCATCAAAATACATGGTAGGGATCCTCTCATGATTCTTAACAAAAGACTAGCACTGAGCTACGGCCAATTCATTCATTAACAGGTTCAAACAAGCATGGCACAAATGCATTTGATAAACATATTTCAGACTTAGTGAAATTAACACTTGTCTAAAATTTCAGATCAGGTAGCACACTTTGGAGCATGAAAACTATATGCTACAGGACCTGAACATGGCAAAGTAAAGCATGGCATGGAGCTACTCAAAGAGATTAACAAAATTCCCTTAGTGACCTTGAGCCAAAAGGGATCGGAAAGTACATTTGCAAGCATGTGAACATGGCAAAAACATAATCAGTTCTCAGACTTAGTGAAAACTGGAGCATGCTGAGACATATATCAAGTAGGCATGTTTACGAGCTCGATGCGCTCACTACAGAGCAAGTCATGACAATCTAAGAATACAACCATCAAGAATACACAAAATACAAGCTAGACATGGCAAGAACAATAGCATAGCATGCACGGATCAACTACAACATCCTCGGCAAAATCGCTAACAAGTAGACAATCTGCCCAGATTCACGAAATGGCAAAAGTAGAGCTCGATTGACTCAAGCTAGTGTGCTCCATAATTTCAAACAAAAACATGGATGGATAGAGCACTACAACATTAACAAAACATCCTTACTGATAATCCTCAAAAGAGCCACGGATCACTAGGAAACAACATGAACATATGGCATAATGAAATAAACAGATCAAGGACTTGGTGGAATTGCTAAGTCCCTGAAATCAGCATTAACGAATGCTCCACTTTGCAAGCTTGTGCTAGTCACCACACACATCAGAAAAATACATGTATTGCACCTCTGGATAGATGGCAAAACATATAACAAAACTCATGTAGAGCTCAGGGGCATATCATGCACACAATAATCATGGCAAAAATGACAAATATCTAATTGGAGCAGCAGATCTGACAATTATCTCAAATAGCACTCTTCCAACAGCATTTCGGGCATCAAGATGAACTCAAATGAAAATGATGCAATGAGATGAAATGATGTACTCTCTGAGGTGAACATTTTGATATGCTATTTGCCCGAAACGGAGTTATGGATGAGGAGTTACGATGTGATGAAATATGCAAAAAGATTAGGGTTCGGAGGGAAAAAAGTCAACCTGAGAGGTTCCAGATCTAGATCCGGCCGGAGTTACAGTAGCAAGGCGCGGATCTCGCCGGAGAAGAGCACGAAGTTCGCCGGAGTTGGTGGATCTAGCCGGGGGGTGGAGCGCGGCGCCGGAGTCGGCACCTGGCGCGGTCGACGGCGAGGAAGGACGGAGAGGCGGCGACGAACGGGCGGCGGGGACGGCCAGGCGACGGGGTGCGGGCTGCCGGCGCGAGGCGGAGGCGCCGGACGGCGACGGCGGCTAGCAGCGAAGAAGCGGCACGGCGAGGCGGACGGTGGCGCGGCGAGCGCGGTAGGCGGCGGGACGCGGGGCCCGGTCGGGCGCCGGGGAGGGCCGGCCGCGGGCTTCCGCGGGCCGCGGTGGCGGGGATCGGCGAGATGCCACGTGGCAGGCGCGGATTGGCGCGGAGGTGGGGCGGCGGACGTGTCCGGCCGGACCAGACGTGTCCGGTGCGGCGCGAGGGGTGGATCTAGGGTTAGGGATGGAGGGGATCCGGGATTTTCGAGGAGGGGTCTTTATATAGGCATTGTGGGAGCTAGGAGAGTCCAAATGAGGTGCGTTTTTCGACCACGTGATCGTGATCGAACGCTCTAGATGATGGAGAAGGTTTTGGTGGGTTTTGGGCCAAATTGAAGGGGTGTTGGGCTGCAACACACACGAGGCCTTTTCGGTCCCTCGGTTAACTGTTGGACCATCAAACGAAGTCCAAATGGTATGAAACTTGACAGGCAGTCTACGGTAGTAAACCAAGGCCGCTTGGCAAGTCTCGGTCCAATCCGGAAATGTTTAATCCCCACACACGAAAGAAAGGTAGAAATGACCACCGGAGGAGAACGAAGCGCCGGAATGCAAAACGGACAACAGGGAAAATGCTCGAATGCATGAGATGAACACGTATGCAAATGCAATGCACATGATGACATGATATGAGATGCATGACAATGATAACAACACACGGAGACAAAAACCCGAACCCGAGAAAATAAAATAACTTAACGCCGGAAACGGCAAGAGTTGGAGTACATATTGGGGAAATCATATCCGGGGTGTTACAACACTCCACCACTACGAAAGGATCTCGTCCCGAGATCTAGGACTGAAAGAACGCCGGGTATTCAGAACAGAGGTGATCCTCGCGTTCCCAGGTAGCTTCACGGTCGGAATGGTGTGACCACTTGACTTTGAGGAATTTGATTGACTTGTTGCGAGTCTTGCATTCGGTCTCTTCAAGAATAGCCACGGGGTGCTCACGATAAGAGAGATCTTCTTGGAGCTCAATGGCCTCGAAGTTGACGGTGCGATCAGGAGTCTTGAAGCACTTTCGGAGCTGAGAGACATGGGACATGTCATGCACATTTTCAAAGTTTGAAGGAACCTCGAGTTGATAGGCGAGATCGCCTCTCTTGCTGACGATCTTGAAAGGTCCCACGTATCTAGGGGTAAGCTTCCCTTTGATACCGAAGCGGCGAGTACCTTTCATTGGAGAGATGCGGAGGTAAACATGATCTCCGATCTCGAAAGCCAAATCACGGTGCTTACTATCATAGTAACTCTTCTGGCGGGATTGGGCTGCTTTGAGGTTATCTCGAATGACTTTGCACATTTCCTCTGCCTCTGTGATTAAGTCATTTCCAAAAAGTTGACATTCACCGGTTTCAGACCAGTTGCGAGGGGTACGGCACTTCCTGCCATACAAAATTTCAAATGGGGCCTTGCCCGAACTTGCTTGAAAACTGTTGTTGTAGGAGAATTCAGCATACGGAAGACAATCCTCCCACTTCATGCCGAAGGAGATCACACAAGCCCTGAGCTTGTAGGCGTTGAAGATGAAGTTCATCATTCGAGAGAAAGTCGGAGGAGCGTTGACGAGGCCAAAAGACATGACAGTGTACTCATATGAACCATAGCTTGTCCTGAAAGCCGTCTTGGGAATATCTTGCTCACGGATTCGAATTTGATGATAACCCATACGGAGATCAAGCTTGGAGAATACTTGGGCACCTTTGAGTTGTTCGAACAGCTCATTGATGTTGGGAAGTGGGTATTTGTTCTTGATGGTCTTCTCGTTCAATGGACGGTAATCAACACAAAGTCGGTCCGTTCCATCCTTCTTCTTCACAAAAAGAACATCACAACCCCACGGAGAAGAACTAGGCCGGATGAGACCCATTCTCTCTTGAATATCGAGTTGCTTCTTCAGCTCCTTCAACTCTTCAGGTCCGAGCTTGTAAGGACGCTTGCACACTGGTTCCATGCCAGGCTCAAGATCGATGACGAATTCAACTGGCCGGTGCGGAGGCATTCCTGGAAGCTCTTCTGGAAAGACGTCATGATATTCGCAAACGACTGGAATTTGCGAGATAGCATCCAGTTCACCCTTCTCATTGAGAGAAAACATACGGATGGTATCATCACGAGCGGCAAAGACAATTACATCCTCAGACGAATGAGTCAATTGAATCTGCCTGGCTGCACAATCAAGCTGAGCCTTGTGCTTAGATAGCCAATCCATCCCGAGAATAAGATCAATATCCGAGTTGCCAAGAACCACCGGAGAAGAAAGGAACTTGTAGTCTCCCAACGTGATAGTAACATCCGGGGCGATAGCGCTTGCATTCATGAATTTACCCGGAGAAACAACAGATAACTGTCTAGGCAAATCTTGTAAAGGCAACTCATGCTTAGAAACAAATGGTCTCGAGATGAAACAATGCGATGCACCCGTGTCAAAAAGAACTTTTGCAGGAATATCATTAACAGGAAGGTTACCCATGATGACATCTGACGAGTCCTCTGCCTGAGCTGCATTCATCAAGTTGACCTTGGCGGACTTGGTGTTATGCTTGACCATAGTTGTACTTGCCGATCTCACAGGAGGAGGAGGAGGGAGACGCCTCTGATTGAAGCATTTGTTGGCATAGTGACCCTTCTGTTGGCACTTGTTGCACGTGACCTCTGAAAGCGGACGGTGACACGGAGCACTTGATCTTGGAGCTTGAGACGAAGTCTTGTTCTGAAAGCCAGGGTTGGGTGGCTGGGAAGATCCACTGCCACCTTTGCTCTTCTGCTGATACGGCTGACGGAACGGAGGAGGAGGAAGGCAATACTTCTGCTGCTTGGCCACTTGAGTAGAGGAAGAAGGAGTGGCATCTCTGACTCGCTTCTTGGAAGCATCACACCTCAGTTGAGCGGTCTCTTGCTTCAATGCCATGTTGTAGAACTCATCGTACCTCAAGGGCTCAAAGAGGACAAGAGCTAGCTGGATTTCTTCCCTGAGACCACCCCTGAACTGGTATATCATGCTCTTCTCATCAGGGACGTCCTGATTAGCAAAGCGGGCGAGCTTCTGAAACAACTTGTTGTAGTCATAGACAGACAAAGAGCCTTGCTTCAGGTTGCGGAATTCCTCACGCTTGCTTTCAACCACGCTCTGGGGGATATGATGAGCTCTGAAATCTTGATGGAATTCATCCCAGGTAATCACACGTCCGCCTCTGGAATCCTTGTACTGCTGGAACCATTCTGCAGCTTGGTCTTTGAGTTGGAAAGAAGCGAACTTGACGAAGTCCTCAGGCCTAACATTACTGCACTCGAAATGCTTGCACAGATCCATGAGCCAATCGTCAGCATCAGTTGCCTCAACACAATTGCTGAAAGTCTTTGGCCCGTTAGCAAGGAACTGGTTGAGTGTAGAAAAGTGATTCTGATTGTTGCCTTGGTTGCCTTGGTTCGCACGTCAGTCAAAGTACATAAATAGCATTACATCAATCAAACACTCATGGCCCGACTACGGTGCCAAAATAAAAGATAACCCAACAGGCGACACGGTCCCGATCGCCCCAACTGGGCACCACTACTGATCATCAGGGAAAGACACGTAGTATCGGCGTGAGTCCTCGTCGAACTCCGACTTGAGCTCAAGCGCGTCATCTGGAACGGAGTCATCAGGTAAGCCAATCAACGGTTTGCTAGGACATGGTGGGTTAGAGGTTTGACATGGCAATTTGGGAGGCATGATAAGAAAGTGGTAGGCATCGTAGCATAGGCATAGCAAAAGAGCGAGCATCTAGCAAATCAAAGATAGTAGTGATTTCGAGGGTATGATCATCTTGCCTGCAAAGTTGTCAGAGTTGACTGGATCCTCGAAAGCAAACTCAACGGGCTCCTCGTTAGCGAACTCGTCTCTCGGCTCTACCCAAACAAGACAAACAGGCAACAAGGACACAATCAACCACGTGCAAGGCTCAAACAATATGATGCAAACATGGTATGCTATGCGGGATGCAATATTGGATGCATATGCAAGACTTGACGAGGAACGAATGAACCTGGCCTCCACTTGGAAATCCAAGTGTGTCACTGGCAAGATGAGATGAAATCGCTTGAAAACGATATAAAGAACGCCGAAATCGGAGTTACGGTTTGGAAATGGCAAGCAATTCAAATATGACCACGTTCTACGATTTACAGCAAGTAGCCAACTAAATGCAACAAGATGAACATGCTACAGCACCCAAACATAAAATCAAAATACATGGCAGGGATCCTCTCATGATGCTTAACAAAAGACTAGCACTGAGCTGCGGCCAATTCATCCATTAACAGGTTCAAACAAGCATGGCAAAAATGTATTTGATAAACATATTTCAGACTTAGTGAAATTAACACTTGTCTGAAATTTTAGATCAGGTAGCACACTTTGGAGCATGAAAACTATATGCTACAGGACCTGAACATGGCAAAGTAAAGCATGGCATGGAGCTACTCAAAGAGCTTAACACAAGTCCCTTAGTGACCTTGAGCCAAAAGGGATCGGAAAGTACATTTGCAAGCATGTGAACATGGCAAAAACATAATCAGTTCTTAGACTTAGTGAAAACTGGAGCATGCTGAGACAGATATCAAGTAGGCATATTTACGAGCTCGATGCGCTCACTACGGAGCAAGTCATGACAATCTAAGAATACAACCATCAAGAATACACAAAATACAAGCTAGACATGGCAAGAACAATAGCATAGCATGCACGGATCAACTACAACATCCTCGGCAAAATCGCTAACAAGTAGACAATCTGCCCAGATTCACGAAATGGCAAAAGTAGAGCTCGATTGACTCAAGCTAGGTTGCTCCATAATATCAAACAAAGACATGGATGGATAGAGCACTACAATATTAACAAAACATCCTTACTGATCATCCTCAAAAGAGGCACGGATCACTAGGAAACAACATGAACATATGGCATAATGAAATAAACAGATCAAGGACTTAGTGGAATTGCTAAGTCCCTGAAATCAGCATTAACGAATGCTCCACTTTGCAAGCTTGTGCTAGTCACCACACACATCACAAAAATACATGGGTTGCACCTCTGGATAGATGGCAAAACATATAACAAAACTCATGTAGAGCTCAGGGGCATATCATGCACACAATAATCATGGCAAAAATGACAAATATCTAATTGGAGCAGCAGATCTGACAATTATCTCAAATAGCACTCTTCCAACAGCATTTCGGGCATCAAGATGAACTCAAATGAAAATGATGCAATGAGATGAAATGATGTACTCTCTGAGATGAACATTTTGATATGCTATATGCCCGAAACGGAGTTACGATGTGATGAAATATGCAAAAAGATTAGGGTTCGGAGGGAAAAAGTCAACCCGAGAGGTTCCAGATCCAGATCCGGCCGGAGTTAGTGTAGCAAGGCGGGGATCTCGCCGGAGAAGAGCACGAAGTTCGCCGGAATTGGTGGATCTGGCCGGGAGGTGGAGCGCGGCGGCCGGAGTCGGCACCTGGCGCGGTCGACGGCGAGGAAGGACGGAGAGGCGGCGACGAACGGGCGGCGGGGACGGCCGGGCGACAGCGCGCGGGCTGCCGGCGCGAGGCGGAGGCGCCGGACGGCGACGGCGGCTGGCGGCGAAGAAGCGGCACGGCGAGGCGGACGGTGGCGCGGCGAGCGCGGTAGGCAGCGGGATGCGGGGCCCGGTCGGGTGGCGGGGAGGGCCGGCCGCGGGCTTCCGTGGGCCGCGGCAGCGGGGATCGGCGGGATGCCATGTGGCAGGAGCGGATTGGCGCGGAGGTGGGGCGGCGGACGTGTCCGGCCGGACCGGACGTGTCCGGTGCGGCGCGAGGGGTGGATCTAGGGTTAGGGATGGAGGGGATCCGGGATTTTCGAGGAGGGGTCTTTATATAGGCATTGAGGGAGCTAGGAGAGTCCAAATGAGGTGCGGTTTTCGACCACGCGATCGTGATCGAACGCTCTAGATGATGGAGAAGGTTTTGGTGGGTTTGGGGCCAAATTGAAGGGGTGTTGGGCTGCAACACACACGAGGCTTTTTCGGTCCCTCGGTTAACCGTTGGAGCATCAAACGAAGTCCAAATGGTATGAAACTTGACAGGCGGTCTACCCGTAGTAAACCAAGGCCGCTTGGCAAGTCTCGGTACAATCCGGAAATGTTTAATCCCCACACACGAAAGAAAGGTAGAAATGACCACCGGAGGAGAACGAAGCACCGAAATGCAAAACGGACAACGGGGAAAATGCTCGAATGCATGAGATGAACACGTATGCAAATGCAATGCACATGATGACATGATATGAGATGCATGACAACGATAACAACACACGGAGACAAAAACCCGAACCCGAGAAAATAAAATAACTTAATGCCGGAAACGGCAAGAGTTGGAGTACATATTGGGGAAATCATATCCGGGGTGTTACCAAAGGTGCGCGGTATTAGAGAGGCTAGCAATGGTGGAAGGGTGAGAGTGCGTATGATCCATGGACTTAACATTAGTCATAAAGAACTCATATACTTATTGCAAAAATCTACAAGTTATTAAAGCAAAGTATTACGCGCATGCTCCTAGGGGGATAGATTGGTAGGAAAAGACCATCGCTCGTCCCCGACCTCCACTCATATGGAAGACAATCAATAAATAAATCATGCTCCGACTTCATCACATAACGGTTCACCATACGTGCATGCTACGGGAATCACAAACTTCAACACAAGTATTTCTCAATTTCACAACTACTCAACTAGCATGACTGTAATATCACCATCTCCATATCTCAAAACAATTATCAAGCATCAAACTTCTCTTAGTATTCAACACACTCATAAGAGAATTTTATTATTAATCTTGTATACCTAGCATATTAGGATTATTTAAGCAAATTACCATGCTATTTAAGACTCTCAAAATAATCTAAGTGAAGCATGAGATATCAATAGTTTCTATAAAACAAATCCACCACCGTGCTCTAAAAGATATAAGTGAAGCACTAGAGCAAACCTATATAACTCAAAAGATATAAGTGAAGCACATAGAGTATTCTAATAATTTCCGAATCATGTGTGTCTCTCTCAAAAGGTGTGTACGTCAAATATGATTGTGGTAAAGTAACAAATAAAGACTCAAATCATACAAGACGCTCCAAGCAAAACACATATCATGTGGTGAATAAAAATATAGCTCCAAGTAAAGTTACCGATAGAAGTAGACGATAGACGGGATGCCTTCCGGGGCATCCCCAAGCTTTGGCTTTTAGGTGTCCTTAGATTATCTTGGATGTGCCATGGGCATCCCCAATCTTAGGCTCTCGCCACTCCTTGTTCAATAATCCATCAAATCTTTACCCAAAACTTGAAAACTTCACAACACAAAACTTAAAGTAGAAAATCTCGTGAGCTCCGTTAGCGAAAGAAAACAAAATACCACTTCAAGTTACTGTAATGAACTCATTCTTTATTTATATTGGTGTTAAACCTACTGTATCCCAACTTCTCTATGGTTTATAAACTATTTTACTAGCCATAGATTCATCAAAATAAGGAAACAACACACGAAAAACAGAATCTGTCAAAAACAGAACAGTCTGTAGTAATCTGTAGCTAGCGCTAGATCTGGAACCCCAAAGATTCTAAAATAAATTTATGGACGTGAGGAATTTATCTATTAATCATCTGGAAAAGGAATTAACTAAATATCACTTTCCAAATAAAAATGGCAGCAGTTGTCGTGAGCGCTAAAGTTTCTGTTTTTTACAGCAAGATTAACAAGACTTTCCCCAAGTCTTCCCAACGGTTCTACTTGGCACAAACACTAATTAAACACAAAAAACACAACCAAAACAGAGTCTACATAAATTATTTATTACTAAACAGGAGCAAAAAGCAAGGAATAAAAATAAAATTGGGTTGCCTCCCAACAAGCGCTATCGTTTAACGCCCCTAGCTAGGCATAAAAAGCAAAGATAGATCTAGGTATTGCCATCCTTGGTAGGAAATCCATAAATGGCCCTCATAATAGATTCATAAGGTAATTTAATTTTCTTTCTAGGAAAGTGTTCCATGTCTTTCCTTAACAGAAATTGGAATCTAATATTTCCTTCCTTCACATCAATAATTGCAATAATCGTTCTAAGGAAAGGTCTACCAAGAATAATAGGACATGAAGGATTGCAATCTATATCAAGAACTATAAAATCTACGGGCACATAATTCCTATTTGCAAAAATAAGAACATCATTAATTCTTCCCATAGGTTTCTTAATAGTGGAATCCGCAAGGTGCAAGTTTAAAGGGCAATCATCAAAATCACGGAAACCTAAGAAATCACACAAAGTCTTTGGAATCGTGGAAACACTAGCACCCAAATCACACAAAGCATATCATTCATGATTTTTAATTTTAATTTTAATAGTTGGTTCCCACTCATCATAAAGTTTTCTAGGGATAGAAACTTCCAACTCAAGTTTTTCTTCATAAGATTGCATCAAAGCATCAACAATATGTTTGGTAAAAGCTTTATTTTGACTATAAGCATGGGGAGAATTTAGCATGGATTGCAACAAGGAAATACAATCTATCAAAGTGCATCTATCATAATTAAATTCCTTGAAATCCAAAATAGTAGGTTCATTAACATCAAGAGTTTTGATCTCTTCGATCCCACTTTTATCAAATTTAGCATCAAGATCTAAAAACTCCGAATTTTTGGAACGCCTTCTAGGTAAAGGTGGATCATATTCAGTCCCATCATTATCAGGATTCATATTGCAAAACAAAGATTTAATAGGGGACACATCAATAACTTTTGGATATTCATCTTTATTATCATGGAAACTAGAAGAACACGCTCTTATAAAGGAATCTTTCTTAGCACGCATCCTAGCGGTTCTTTCTTTGCACACATCAATGGAAATTCTCATGGATTTGAGAGACTTATTGATATCATGCTTAGGAGGAATAGATCTAAGTTTCAAAGAATCAACATCAAGAGAAATTCTATCAACGTTCCTAGCCAACTCATCAATCTTAAGCAATTTTTCTTCAATCAAAGCATTGAAATTCTTTTGTGAAGTAATAAATTGTTTAATATTAGATTCAAAATCAGAGGGCATCTTATTATAATTTCCATAAGAATTGTTGTAGGAATTACCATAATTATTAGAGGAATTGCTAGGATAAGGCCAAGGATTAAAGTTTCCTCTATACGCGTTGTTACGAAAATTCTTCCTACCAACAAAATTCACATCCATAGATTCATTATTATTCTCAATCAAAGTAGAGAAAGGCATATCATTAGGATCATAAGAAACACTTTTATTAGCAAATAATTTCATAAGGTCATCCATCTTTCCACTCAAAACATTAATTTCTTCTATCGCATGCACTTTTTTATTAGTAGATCTTTCAGTGTGTCATTGAGAATAATTAACCATAATATTATCTAGGAGTTTAGTAGCTTCTCTAAAGTGATTTTGATAAAAGTGCCCCCCGCGGCCGAATCTAAAAGATTTCTAGAAGCGAAATTCAATCCGGCATAAAATTTTTGTATAATCATCCACAAATTCAAACCATGTGTTGGGCAATTACGTATCATTAATTTCATCCTCTCCCAAGCTTGTGCAACATGTTCATGATCAAGTTGCTTAAAATTCATAATATCATTTCTAACAGAGATGATCTTAGAGGGAGGAAAATATTTAGAGATATAAGCATCTTTGCACTTATTCCAAGAGGCAATACTATTTTTAGGCAAAGACGAAAACCAAGCTTTAGCACGATCTCTAAGCGTAAAAGGAAATAACTTCAATTTAACAATATCGTTGTCCACATCTTTCTTATTTTGCATATCACACAAATCAACAAAGCTATTTAGATGGGTAGCGGCATCTTCACTAGGAAGGCCGGAAAATGGATCTTTCATGACAAGATTCGGCAAGGAAGCATTAATTTCACAAGATTCAGCATCGGTAAGAGGAGGAATAGGAGTGCTAATAAAATCATTGTTGTTGGTGTTGGTAAAGTCACACAATTTAGTGTTATCTTGAGCCATCGTGACAAGCAAGCAATCCAACACACAAGCAAACGAGGAACGGGCAAAAAGAGGCAAATAGAGAAAGAGAAGGAGGATAGAGGGAGAGA
Source organism: Triticum urartu (assembly GCF_003073215.2). NCBI lineage: Eukaryota > Viridiplantae > Streptophyta > Magnoliopsida > Poales > Poaceae > Triticum > Triticum urartu. The sequence continues at coordinate 717,852,330 of NC_053023.1, read as the reverse complement.
GAGGGCGAGCAAAACAGCAAGGGTGAAGTGGGGGAGAGGAAAACAAATGGCAAATAATGTAATGCGGGAGATAAGGGTTTGTGATGGGTACTTGGTATGTTGACTTTTGTGTAGACCTCCCTGGCAACGGCGCCAGAAATCCTTCTTGCTACCTCTTGAGCACCTGCGTTGGTTTTCCCTTGAAGGGGAAAGGGTGGTGCAGCAAAGTAGCATGAGTATTTCCCTCGGTTTTTGAGAACCAAGGTATCGATCCAGTAGGAGGCTACGCGCGAGTCCCTCGCACCTACACAAAACAAATAAATCCTCGCAACCAACGCGATAAGGGGTTGTCAATCCCTACACGGATCACTTACGAGAGTGAGATCTGATAGATATGATAAGATAATATTTTTTGGTATTTTTATGACAAAGATACAAAGTAAAATAAAAGCAATGAAAATAACTAAGTATTAGAAGATTTAATATGATGAAGATAGACCCGGGGGCTATAGGTTTCACTAGTGGCTTCTCTCAAGAGCATAGGTATTTTATGGTGGGTGAACAAATTACTTTTGAGAAATTGACAGAATTGAGCATAGCTATGAGAATATCTAGGTATGATCATGTATATAGGCATCACGTCCGAGACAAGTAGACCGACTCCCTCCTGCATCTACTAATATTACTCCACACATCGACCGCTATCCAGCATGCATCTAGAGTATTAAGTTTAAGAGAACAGAGTAACGCTTTAAGCAAGATGACATGATGTAGAGGGATAAACTCATGCAATATGATGAAAACCCCAACTTGTTATCCTCGATGGCAACAATATAATATGTGCCTTGCTGCCCCTACTGTCACTGGGAAAGGACACCGCAAGATTGAACCCAAAGCTAAGAACTTCTCCCATTGCAAGAAAGATCAATCTAGTAGACCAAACCAAACTGATAATTCAAAGAGACTTGCAAAGATAACCAATCATACATAAAAGAATTCAGAGAAGATTCAAATATTGTTCATAGATAAACTTGATCATAAACCCACAATTCATCGGTCTCAACAAACACACCACAAAAGAAGATTACATCGAATAGATCTCCATAATAGAGGGGGAGAACTTTGTATTGAGATCCAAAAAGAGAGAAGAAGCCAGCTAGCTAATAACTATGGACCTGAGGTCTGAGGTAAACTACTCACACTTCATCGGAGAGGCTATGGTGTTGATGTAGAAGCCCTCCGTGATCAATGCCCCCTCCGGCGGAGCTCTGGAACAGGCCCCAAGATGGGATCTCATGGATACAGAAATTTACGGCGGTGGAATTAGGGTTTTGGCTCCGTATCTGATCGTTTGGGGGTACGTAGGTATATATAGGAGGAAAGCGTACGTCGATGGAGCAACAGGGGGCCCGCGAGGGTGGAGGGCACGCCTGGGGGGTAGGTGTGCCCCCCTACCTCATGGCCTCCCTGTTGGTTGCTTGACGTAGGGTCCAAGTCTCCTGGATCTTGTTCGTTCCAAAAATCACGTTCCCGAAGGTTTCATTCCGTTTGGACTCCGTTTGGACTCCGTTTGATATTCCTTTTCTTCGAAACCCTAAAATAGGCAAAAAAAACAACAATTCTGGGTTGGGCCTCCGGTTAATAGGTTAGTCCCAAAAATAATATAAAAGCGGATAATAAAGCCCAATAATGTCCAAAACAGAAGATAATATAGCATGGAGAAAATCAAAAATTATAGATACATTGGAGACGTATCAGTAGGCGCACCCCCCTGCCTCGTGGCTGCCTCGTTGATTGCTTGACGTCCACTCCAAGTCCTCTGGATCACGTTTGTTCCAAAAAATCACGTTCCCAAAGGTTTCATGCCGTTTGGACTCCGTTTGATATTCCTTTTCTATGAAACACTGAAATAGGCAAAAAAACAGCAATTTGCGCTGGGCCTCCGGTTAATAGGTTAGTCCCAAAAATAATATAAAAGTGTAAAATAAAGCCCATTAACATCCAAAACAGATAGTATAATAGCATGGAGAAATCAAAAATTATAGATATGTTGGAGACGTATCAGCATCCCCAAGCTTAATTCCTGCTCGTCCTCGAGTAGGTAAATGATAAAAATAGATTTTTTGATGTGGAATGCTTTATAGAATATTCTTCAATGTATTTTCCTCTATTGTGGCATGCATGTTCAGATCCGAAAGATTCAAGATAAATGTTTATTGTTGACATAAAATAGTAATACTCCAAGTATGCTAATCAAGCAATTATGTCTTATCAAAATACCATAGCCAAAGAAAACTTATCCCTACAAAGTCATATAGTTTGGCCATGCTTCATTTTCGTCACACAAAATGCTCCCATCATGCACAACCCCGATGATAAGCCAAGCAATTGTTTCATACTTAGAATTTTCTAACTCTTTCAACTTTTATGCAATATATGAGCGTGAGCCATGGACATAGCACTCTGGGTGGAATAGAATATGATGATTGAGGTTGTGTGAGAAGACAAAAGGGAGAAAGTCTCAAATTGACGTGGCTGGTCAATGGGCTATGGAGATGCCCACCGATTGATGTTAATGCAAGGAGTAGGGATTGCCATGCAACGGATGCACTAGAGCTATAAATATATGAAAGCTCATCAATGAAACTAAGTGGGTGTGCATCCAACTCGCTTGCTCACGAAGACCTAGGGCATTTGAGGAAGAGTGAGAGTGCGTATAATCCATGGAGTCAGCATTAGTCATAACGAACTCACATACTTATTGCAAAAATCTACAATTCATCAAACCAAGCACTATGCGCATGCTCCTAGGGGGATAGATTGGTAGGAAAAGACCATCGCTCGTCCCCGACCGCCACTCATAAGGAAAGCAATCAAAGAACACCTCATGCTTCAAATTTGTCACATAGCGATCACCATACGTGCATGCTACGGGACTTGCCAACTTCAACACAAGTATTTCATCAATTTCACAATTACTCAACCAGCTCACTTCTAATATTACCACCTTTATATCTCAAAACCATCTATTAAGCATCCAAATTCTCTTAGCATTTAAAACTTATAACCAACGTGAATTACCATGATGTTCTAAAGGACTCTCAAAATGATATAAGTGAAGCATGAGGGATTAATTAAAACAAAACCACCGCCGTGCTCTAAAAGATATAAGCGAAGCACTAGAGCAAAAACTATATAGCTCAAAAGATATAAGTGAAGCACATAGAGTATTCTAATAAATTCCAATTCATGTGTGTCTCTCCCAAAAGGTGTTTATAGCAAGGATGATTGTGGTAAACTAAAAAGAAAAGACTCAAATCATACAAGACGCTCCAACCAAAACACATTCATGTGGCGAATAAAAATATAGCTCCAAGTAAAGTTACCGATAGACGAAGACGAAAGAGGGGATGCCTTCCGGGGCATCCCCAAGCTTAGGATTTTTGGTGTCCTTGGATTTTACCTTGGGGTGCCTTGGGCATCCCCAAGCTTAGTCTCTTGCCACTCCTTGTTCCACAATCCATCAAATCCTTACCCAAAACTTGAAAACTTCACAATACAAAACTTAAAAGAAAATCTTCGTGAGCTCCGTTAGTAAGAGAAAACAAAGCACCACTTCAAGGTACTGTAATGAACTCATTCTTGATTTATATTGGTGTTAAACCTACTGTATTCCAACTAATCTTTGGTTTATAAACTCTATTAATATCCATAGATTCATCAAAATAAGCAAACAACACGCGAAAAACAGAATCTGCCAAAAACAGAACAGTCTGTCGTAATCTATAGGTTTCGACCACTTCTATAACCCCAAAAAAATCCAAAATAAATTGCTGGACGTTAGTAATTTATGTATTAATCATATGCAAAAATAATTAACTAAATAGCACTCTCCAATAAAAAATGGCAGCAATTCTCGTGAGCGCTAAAGTTTCTGTTTTTACAGCAAGATCAAAAAGACTTTCCCCAAGTCTTCCCAACGGTTATACTTGGCACAAACACTAATTAAACACAAAAACACAACCAAACAGAGGCTAGATATATTATTTATTACTAAACAGGAACAAAAAGCAAGCAATAAAAATTAAATTGGGTTGCCTCCCAACAAGGGCTATCGTTTAACGCCCCTAGCTAGGCATAAAATTTCAACGATGCTCACATGAAAGACAAGAATTGAAGCACAAAGAGAGCATCATAAAACACGTGACAAACACATCTAAGTGTCGGGTGGTGGGTGCGACATATGCCAATGGGTGGCTTATCTTTGTGGGAACCAGTAAGACATCGTCGGTGCCTGGAAGCGGGATGAGGCGAAGACATGCACGCCGGCGGATCTTACCCAGCTTCGGGACTCTCCGAGGAGATAACACCCCTACTGCTGCTCTGCGGGGTCTCCGCATGCTCACTAGATGAATCGAGTAGCTACACGACGCTCCTTGAGCTGTTTTTGGGGGGAGGAGGAAGAAAGGGCACGGCTGGCCTGCTTCTTCTCCTTGTACGATGTCTAGAACTAGCAGGGGGTCGAACCCTTTGCATGGGTGCTCCGGGGGGTTTATATAGGCCTACCCCCCGGGGGTACAATGGTAATCCGGCTGGGCGCGGGGCCCAGCCGTCTGTGACTGCGCCCGCCGGCTTCTGCGCCGGCTGCTGGGGCCCGCCGACTGGTGGGTCCCGCCGGCTGTCAACTCCTTGGTCGACTGGCAGGCCCCACTGTCCGGGGCCAGGTCAACAGCTGGTCAATGTGGCTTCATCTTGGTGACGTGAGCTTCGTCGTGGTAAGCGCGGCTACAGTACCGCCGTCTGTCGAACGATTGTTGTAGCCGTACCGCGTCTTGTCTCCTTAATGGGGCGTCTTCTTCGAGGGAGGCGGCAAGCCGGCTGCGGGGAGCCGGCTCCGTCTTGGGCCGGCTGGTTGGAAGCATGGCCGCCTTCAGCCGTCTCTCTGCTCTAAGGGGCCCACCGCCTGTGGGCCGCGCTGGCGGCCCGTCGTGGGTGAGGCCAGGGTCAACATGGCAACAGTGCTGCGCCGGACGGGTCATGCCTACCCCGTACGGCGCACTGTGCCAGGCATGCCCCGGGATTCGAGGGTGGCAGGCTCTTCTGTAGCCATGCCCCGTCGCGCCGCCGTTAGGTGGGTGCCAACTTTGTGGGTACGGTCTTGACTTCTTGGAGTCGGCCCTCTCATGAGGGCTAAAGTCGGACCGCCTTCCGAAAGCCGGCCTAGATCACAGCCGGCTAGGGGAAGGCGGCCCCATGTCTTGGGTTCTTGAGAGCCGGGCTGGCTCGTAGTTTTTGCAGAAGTGCCAGGGGAAGCCGGCTAGGCTACCCATGGCTATTTACTCCGACAGTAGTCCCCGAAGCTGATCGAGCTCCGAGGTGAACAAGGGGACGAGAAGCTTGGTCAGCTTCCTATCCTGAAGAGCCGGCTTCGCGGGCGTACGCCGACTTCAGATAACCCCGCGTAGGCGGGAGGAGAGGGGGCCTGCATGCTGACCATGGACCCTCTCGCGGCCACGCGGCGGCAGGATCCTGCGAGCGCACGTGCGCGATGGGACGCCGCCACAGGCCCGGGCCCGCCACTCGCGAGCCTCGGTCCGGGCGCGGATCTCCCGTGGCCCACAGGGTCGCTCGCCTTCTCAAGGCAGTTTTCGTCTCGCCATTAAGGATCGGTAATCGCGGGGCATGGGAAGTGGGCACGATCGACCCCCAAGCTTCCCCACGCCACGCCTCCTCGGCTCTGCCACGTGAGCCTATAAGTAGGGGGAGGAGGGGGAGCGACAGAGGTTCGCGCGCTCCCTCCCACTCCGTCCCTCTTAACTCTCGTCTTCTTCCTCTCACCGCCGCCGCAGCCTCCCGTCTCAGCGCCGTCGCGTCTCCACGCCGCTTCGCCCCATGGCATTGTCAAGCTCCTGGGACGGCTCCAACGTCCGTGAAGACCACGTGGAGTTCCTTCGCCAGACCCGGCGCCTGCCCGGTGCTGACCGCGTACAGGTCCGCCTGGCACCCGAGAGGGAGATCTCGCCGGCGCCGGAGGAGGGCGAGCGGGTCGTCTTCCGCTCGCACTGCCTGCGCAGCTTCGGCCTCCCGGCGAGCGGGTTTCTGCGTTCCTTCCTCGACTTCTACAACCTCCAGCCGCATCACCTCACGCCCAATGCGGTGATGCTGCTGTCGGCCTTCGTCTTCCTCTGCGAAGGCTTCTTAGGGCTGCTCCCCACGCTGGAGCTCTGGGGAGAGTTCTTCCAGAGCAAGCTCGGCACAGTCGTCGCCGGCGTGCCCGCCCCCTGCGGAGCCTTCATCGCCATGAGGAGGGCGAGCGAGAACAATCCTTTCCCGCCCATCCCCCTGATCCAGTCGGTAAAGGTCTGGCAGAGATCTTATTTCTATGTGAAGAACGTCGCCGAGCGAGAAGACTACATCAACTTGCCGGCTTACGTAGCCGGCCCGCCGGCTGGAAGGCAGCCCTCGTGGAGCTTCCGGTCCCGGTCGTTGTCTCCGGCCGGGAACGCCGCCATCTCCCGGCTTCGGGTGCTGATTCAGTCGGAAGGCTTGCGCGGGGCCGACTTGGTGGCCGCCTTCGTGGAGCGCCGGATCCTTCCTCTCCAGAGCCGGCCCCATATGATGTGTCAGATGAGCGGCCGCTTCGACCCAAGCCGGCTGAGCACATGGGAGATGCCCCACGCGGAGGTGGCGCTTATGGTCAACTACATTGCCAATTGCAAGCTCAGCGGGGACTGGCAGTACGGCAAGGCGCCGTATTCTCGCGCAAATCCTCCACCCGTGGTAAGTTTCTCTCTTTATCCTCTTCTTCGTAGTCAGCCGGCTTCTGACCAGCCGGTTCTCTGTGCAGAACCCTCTTCTTTGCGCCGCCGGCCGGGGCGGCAGGGATCGAACGCCAGTACGCCCCCGACCGCGCGGTGGATGATGTTGACGACCCGGACCTGGGGGCGGCTGCCATGGAAGACGCCGTCATGGGGGACAGCGCCGAGCCCGGAGGCTCAAGGTTTACCGCGAGCTTCGAGGACTGGCCAGACGACTTTGAAGCCGAAGTCGCTCCGCGTCGCCAGCCGGCGGCCGACCAACAGGGCGCGGGCTTGTCCGTCGCGCCGGCTGCCGGCGGCGCGCAGAAACGTCGGGCCGCTCTAGGCCTCTTCGGCAGTTGGCCGAAGAAGTCCAAACCTTCCGCCGTGGCGACGAAGCGAGAAGAGGCAGCCGCGAAGGCGGCCCGCTTCCGCAAGGCTGTGAAACAGCCCCAGGCGGTCTCGGCGTAAGTCTTCAATTTCCTTGCCGCAATCTCGTCGTTGTTCTCTTTTCTTCGAATGTCTTCTTAACTTTTCTTCGCTTGCTGGACAGGGCGCCGCTTTCCCTTGAGCGGGGCCCGGGCGGCTCCGTTGTGGGGCCGGCTGGAGGGTCTTCGAGCTCCCGCCGCGTGGACCCCCGCGCCGATCTTAGGGAGGCCACAGAGCGGAACGCCCGCGAAGCGCGGGAAGAGCGCGAGGCGGCGGAGAAGGCGGCCACCCAGGCGGCAAAGGGGCAGGCTGAAGCGGTAGCCAAGGCCCAGAGGGAGGCGGCTCCCGCAGAGACGGAGGCGGAAAGCTCGCGCCGCCAGCCTCCGCTGCTCGCCGTTCCACTCTGAGCCGTGGCCCCCGACACCCCGTTGCCCTTGGCGGAGGAGATCATCCAAGACCCACCGCCGTTGGAGAGGGAGGAGGAGCCCGTGGCCTTGGCCGGGAGAGCGCCGCCTGCGGCGCCAACCGGAGCGGGCCAAGGCGGTCAATCGTCAGCGGCGCCGGAGGAGCCGGCCGGAGATGAGCCAGAGAGCAGGGCCGGCCTCAAGGTGCAGCTGGCGACGGGCCGGCGTGCTGGAGGAGGCGCTGCTCCGCCGGAGTTGCGCCGAGCCGCGGGCGCCGGCCAGCCGGCTGGAGATCTGGAGGCGGCCAGCACCGCCGTGTCCGAGTGGACTCCCAGCGGGGGGACCAGCGAGCTGGATGCGGCGGCTCAAGGGGTCCGGAGCTGGCTACAAGCTCAAGCCGCCCTGCTGCAACAGCTCAACCAAGAGTTCTTGTCAGCGCCAACCACTATCCGGGTGAGTCCTTCGCTCTTAGCTGCTTTGCTTTCTTGATTTCTTCCGTGGGGGCGCGTCAGCGCACCCACTGGGTGTAGTCCCCGAGATCCGGGCTGACTGCTGCGCAGTCGGGTCGGATCTTTCTCGACGGCCACCTTACTTTGCTTTCTTTCTAAACTTTCAGGAATACCACAACCTTCGTGCTGCCGCCTTCAACTCCCAGGCTTGAGAGTTGAGCCGGCGGACCGACGACCTGGCCGACAGCCGAAGTAAGTACTTGGTTTTGTTTATCTCCTGTGGGGGCGCGTCAGCGCACCCACTGGGTTTAGTCCCCGAGATTCGGGCCGACTGCTGCGCAGTCGGGTTGAATCTTTCTTGACGACTCTTTCTTATTGATCTTTCTTCTTTCTTTGTCTTCAGGGGCCAACGCCGACTTGAGGAAGGAGCTTGGCGAAGCGAAGGCCGCCCTTTACGCCAAAGAGGCCGAGTGCACTGCCTTGGCCCAGGAACGGGATCGCCTGGCCAAGAAGCTGGCTGACCAAGAGGAAAGCCACAAAGCGGCCCTGCAGGCGGCACGGGAAAGTGAAGCCACCTTGCTGGCGGAGAATGAGATGGAGGCGGCGAGCTGGTCTGAGACCCGGCGAGCCCTGGACGAAGGCTTCGGCCGGATCGAGGACTTGATCGACGGTAAGTCGCCTTCCTCGGCCCTTATCCTGCCCCTTGCCGCCTGGGTCTTTTGACTTATCTTGAGCTGTTGCTTGTTGTTTCTTGCAAATTACTTCTCGGGCTACTCCGCCTTCGCCGCCCAAAGCATTGAGGCCCATCGCGAGGCGCGCCGGCAAGCGGGGGCCGACATCGCGCCGGATGCTAACCGGACCCTTGAGGAGCAGCTCCTAGCCGTCCAGGCACGGTTGCAGCCGGCTCATCGGATGCTTCGCCGGCTCCAACGTGCCGGGGCGCAAGTGCTGGCCGCCCTCTGGCCCGGCGAGACGATCCCCCGCACTCCGAGCCGAACTGCCGACTGGCTGGAAGTCGCAGTTGGTCGCTTCGAGGCTTGGAAAGCGTCAGCAGCCCGCCTCGGAGCTGGGCGGGCGTTGGAATTCGTCCGGGCTTGGTACCCAGGTCTGAGCCTGGACCAGCTGCGCACTTGGCGGATGGAGGCCGATGCGGAGCTAGAGGCGGTGAAGCTGGCTATCGCCCAGCGGGCTTCAACGATCGCCGAGTGCACCGACATCAGCGTTTTCGCACCCGAAATCGATGATGACGGTGTCGCGCAGCCGGAGGAGTGGTTCGGGCTGAACCCGGCGGTGGGCGAGGACTCGGCGGAGGAGATCGCCTCCAGCGACGAGGGCGAAGAAGACGAAGACGACGACGGCGGAGACGTCGAGCCGGCTGGTGGAACAACCAGCCGACCTCAGGCCGACCATGCCTCCAGCAACGAGGCGCGCGGAAGCGCGCCCTCTGCAGGAGGCGGCGACCAAGCCGAAGTTCGCCAGCCCGCCGCTCCTTCAGCCAGCGCGACCGTCTCCACCAACCAGTCGGCCGCTCCGCCAGCTTGACCTGCCGTCTTTATCTTTCCTGCTTTGTTGTCTTTGAACAGTCTTTTGTTAAGTTTCGCAGTTCCACCCACTGGGGGTGTATCCAAACTATGTTGAATGCTGGCCTCTTGGAGGTCTTTAATGTAAATATTATCATGTGCATGTTTGGTTTCCATTCGCGTATGCTTGTTTATCCTTAGGCTTTTTCCTTTGCCGCCTTCCCTCTTTGGGGAGGCAAGTACTTGAGCTTTCTTGGATTTAAAGTAAAGTGAATGGAAACCGGCCGGCCGGCTACTCTGGTAGCCAGTCGGCGGTGTGGGAAGAAACCGGCTTTTCTTATATTAGTCCGTTAGTCCCTAGCCGTTTTTCGTGTGGGCGGTCGTTCCTACCTTTAACCCTTGCCAGCCGGACAGCCGGTTCTTCGAACTGCGACTTTTGGCAAGGGAAGGCTTGAGAGCCGGCACACTACTTGTCTGACTGCGGGTAGGACTTCTAATATAACTTCAGTCGGCCAGTCCCCGAGCCGACTAGTCGAACTCGGTGCTGGACGGAATAAGTAAATGATACAACAAGGTCATAAGCATGATATTTTATTTCATAAATAAGGGATGGCAGTCCCCGAGCCCTCCTCGGGGAGCCTATTATCTTGTACTTAATACAAAAGTTAGCGTGATACATACTGCCTTTCAACTGTAAAATCTTCGAAGGAGGTTGGCGTTCCATGGCCGTTCCGACTCCTTGCCGGAGTCGTCTCTCTTGCGTGCCTTCGGCTTCTGTGCATCGATCAGGTAGTAGGAGTCGTTGCCTAGAGCTCTGCTGATGACGAAAGGGCCTTCCCAAGGGGCTGAGAGCTTGTGCTGGCCGGCTGTTCGCTGAATCAGCCGGAGCACAAGGTCGCCCTCTTGGAAAGATCTTGGCCTGACCTTCCGGCTGTGGTAGCGGCGCAAACCCTGCTGGTAAATTGCAGACCGGCTGAGAGCTAACAGCCGGCTTTCTTCCAGCAGGTCGACGCCGTCTTCTCGTGCTTCCTTGGCCTCCGCTTCCGTGTACATGGTTACTCGAGGCGAGTCGAATTCGATGTCAGTTGGGATGACCGCCTTGGCACCATACACAAGGAAGAAAGGGGTGAAGCCGGTTGACTTGTTTGGTGTAGTGCGCAGACTCCAGAGGACAGCCGGCAGCTCATCGAGCCAACAGCCGGCTGAACGCTCCAGAGGTACAACCAGTCGGGGCTTGATGCCGGAGAGGATGAGGCCGTTGGCTCGCTCGACCTGGCCGTTTGACTGCGGGTGGGCGACGGATGCTAAGTCCATCCGGATACCTTGGGCTGCGCAGAAACGTGCCAACGCTCCTTTGGCGAAATTCGTGCCGTTGTCGGTGATGATGCTGTGCGGCACACCGTACCGAGTTGTTATGTCCGCGATGAACGTCACGGCAGTCGGCCCATTCAGCTTCTTGATCGGCTTCGCCTCAACCCACTTGGTGAATTTGTCCACGGCGACGAGCAAATGCGTCATGCCGCCGCGCGCCGTCTTGAATGGGCCCACCATGTCCAGTCCCCAAACGGCAAAGGGCCAAGTGAGGGGAATGGTCTTGAGTGCCGAAGCCGGCATGTGTTGCTTGGAGCTGAAGAGCTGGCATCCCTTGCAATGCTTGACTAATTCTTTGGCGTCGTCCAAAGCAGTCGGCCAGAAGAAACCATGGCGGAAGGCTTTGGCGACAAGTGATCTTGAGGCCGCATGGTGGCCGCACTCTCCTTGGTGAATGTCTGCGAGGATTGCAATGCCCTTCTCTTGCTCGACGCATCGCTGGAGGACTCCGGTGACGCTGCGCTTGAGTAGTTCTCTGTTGACGATTGTGTACGCTTCGGCTCGACGCTGGACTTGTCTTGCTTCTGTTTCGTCAGCCGGCAGGTCTTGGTTTACTAGGAAGTTGAGGATGGACTAAGCCCATGACGGGGCCGCGACTTCTTCTACTGCCAAAGTGGCTACTGCCACCAGGGTGGGCGGGCTGGGCGGTGAGGTGCTGGAGTCAGCCGCCGGCTGTAGTGCTGGTGCAGTCCCCGGGCCGGCTACCGCAGTCCCCGAGCCGGCTACCGCAGTCCCCGAGCCGGCTACCGCAGTCGCCGGGCTAGCTACGGGGGTCTTGGGGTCGGCTACTTGATTCTTCGAGCCGGACCTGGCCGCATCGGGGTCAGGCGGCACGAAGATGGAATCGGATTCCGGAGACGGCTTGATAGACGGCTTGAGTAGGCGTTGTAGAGCGACGCCGGTTGGAATTGCTTGCCGAGTGGAGCCTATTGGAGCCAGGGCATCGGCTGAGTCGTTGTCGGCTCGTGGTACGTGGAGGAACTCGCATCCTTCAAAGTATCCGCTGAGTTGTTGGACCAGGAAACGGTAGCTCGCCATGTTCACGTCCTTGGCGTCCCAGTCACCGGATGACTGCTGGACTACCAGGTCCGAGTCGCCATAACATAGGATCCGGCGAATGCCAAGCTCTTTGGCAAGCCGGAGCCCGTGTATGAGCGCCTCGTACTCGGCCACATTGTTGGAGGCGGCAAAGTGGATCTGGAGCGTGTATCTGAGCTTGTCGCCTTTGGGAGAGGTAAGGACGATGCCGGCTCCCAAGCCGGTGCGCATCTTGGACCCGTCGAAGTGCATGCGCCAATGGGTGGAGTCGGGAGCCGGCGGCAGGTACTGGGTCTCGGCCCAGTCGACGAGGAAGTCGGCCAGTGCTTGGGACTTGATGGCGGTGCAGGGCTGGTAGAAGATCGTGTAGGGGGGCCAGCTCGATTGCCCATTTTGCGACCCGGCCGGATGCATCCCGGCTGCCTATGATCTCGGCTAGCGGGGCAGTGCATACGACCGTGACGGGATGCTCTTGAAAGCAGGGCTTCAGCTTCTTGGCGGTGAAGTACACACCGTAACACATCTTTTGGTAGTGCGGGTAGTTCTGCTTTGAGGCGGACAGCACCTCGCTCAAATAATACACCGGCCTCTGGACCGGCTGGGCTCGGCCTTCTTCCGGGCGCTGGACTACGATGACGGTGCTGACCACCCGGCTGGTTGCAGCGATGTAAAGGAGCATGGGCTCTTTCTCGGTCGGCGCCGCGAGGACAGGCGGCGTGGCCAGCATCTTCTTCAGCGCGTGAAAAGCTTGGTCGGCCTGGTCGTTCCACTCGAAGTGAGTGCTCTTCTTCATGAGGTGGTAGAGGGGGAGAGCTTTCTCTCCGAGCCGGCTCATGAAGCGGTTCAAGGAGGCCAAGCACCCGGTGAACTTCTGAATGTCTCGGAGCTTGGTGGGGATCGCCATTCTCTCGATGGCGTTGATCTTTGCTGAGTTGCATTCGATGCCGCGTTCGGAGACCAGGAAGCCTAGGAGCTGGCCGGCTGGCACCCCAAACACGCATTTCTCGGGGTTGAGCTTGATTTGGAACCGGCGTAGGTTCTCGAATGTTTCCTTGAGGTCTTCCAGCAAGGTGCCACGCTTCTCCGTCTTCACTACGATGTCGTCCACGTAAACGTGGGCGTTTCTGCCAAGTTGCTTGAGGAGGCACTTCTGCATGCAACGCTGAAAGGTGGCACCGACATTTCTCAAGCCGAATGTCATAGTCAGGTAGCAGAAGGCTCCGAACGGCGTGATGAAGGCGGTCTTCAGGCGGTCATCCGGGTCTAGCTTTATCTGGTGATATCCGGAGTAAGCATCCAAAAAACTCAACAGCTCGCATCCGGCTGTGGAGTCTATCACTTGGTCTATCCTTGGCAGGGCAAAAGGATCTTTGGGGCAGGCCTTGTTGAGACTTGTGTAGTCTATACACATGCGCCACTTGTTATTCTTCTTTAGCACAAGGACCGGGTTGGCGAGCCACTCAGGAAAGAAGAGTTCCATGATAAAGCCGGCCGCCAAGAGCCGGGCTATCTCCTCCCCTACAATCCTGCGTTTCTCCTCTGACAGTCGGCGGAGGGGCTGTTTGACTGGCCTTGCGTCTTCTCGAACATGTAGTTTGTGCTCGGCGAATTTCCTCGGAACACCCGGCATGTCCTTGGGGGACCACGCAAAGATGTCCCGATTCTCACGGAGGAAATCGGCGAGCTCGCCTTCCTATTTGCTGTTCAGGTTTGCCCCGATGACGGCAAACCTCTCTGGATGCTCGGGGTCAAGGGGTATTTTCTTCGTCTCCTTGGCCGGCTGGAAAGATCCTTGAGCATCATGCTCCTTGGGGTCGGGGGACACGGCCGACCGCTTGCCGGCTATGGCCACGACTCGGTCCAGCATCTTCTTCTCTTCGGCGATCACAAGGGACTCGGCCAGCCGGCTGCTGGCCGCTGCGCACTCTGAGGACTTCTTGTAGTCACCGGCTACGGTGATGACGCCTTTGGTGCTTGGTATCTTCATCTTGAGGTATGCATAGTGGGGAACCGCCATGAATTTGGCCCAAGGCAGGCCGGCCCAGCAATGCATGGTAACGGCTCTCCAGGTCCACCACTTCAAACCAGATTGCTTCCCGGCGGAAATGCTCCTTGTCCCCAAAAAGTACATCAATCTTGATTTTGCCAATGGCGGCGCAGGACAAGCCGGGTACGATGCCGTGGAACACTGTCTGAGTGGGCGTGAGCTGTTTTGTCTTGACGTTCAGCTTCTCCAGGGTGTCACGATACAGGATGTTGATGCTGCTCCCGCCGTCTATCAACACACGGGAGAAGCGGGCGGCGCGTCTGTCCATCGCAAGGGTGGCTTCCAGGACCAGAGCGTAAGAGCCGGGAGACGGCATCACCTCCGGATGGTCGGCCCGGCTCCAGCTGATGGGCTTTTCTGACCAACGACAGTTGGCAGTGACCACGCTGACTTCCTGGTGCTCTCGGCGTCTGCTGCGCCGGTCTTCGGGCTGGCTGGTGAAGACGATGTAGGTTGCTTGCTCATCAGGGAACTCGTCATGCACGGCCCCGACTGCGGGCCGAGTGGCCGGAGGCGGCGGAGGCGGAGGCGGCGGGCCGGCAGGCGGAGGTGGCAAGAGCCCCTCGCCCTTGGAGATTCGGGTGAGCCAGTTGCACTTCCGGGTCGTGTGGTTGGACGGCTTCGCGCCGCTGTGGAACTTGCAAGGGGTGTCGAGGGTTTGCTCGTAGGAGAAGGTGGGCTGCCAAGCCGGCCTGCCGCCCTTGGGCTTCTTGGGCACCGGTCATTCTTCAGGCGGCGCATCTTCGACAGTGGCCACCTGCCGGCTAGCAGGAGGCGGCGCAGGGCCCTTGCGCTTGTTGTCGTTCGAGTTGGGGTGTCGGCCGGGCTCTCCAGCCGGCGTCTTGGGCGCCGGGTTGAGCACCTTTCCGGACACGTCTACCCGAAGCTCGGTCTTCATCGAGGAGTTGGCGGTGGCGTACTTGTCCGCTATGTCCAGAAGCTCGTCGAGGGTAGCCGGCTTGTCGCAGAGGAGTTTGTGCTTGAGGAGGGTGCCTTCTCGGCATCCGGCTGTGAAGTATTCTATGGCTTGCACCTCGTGCACCCCTTCACAGGAGTTGCGGAGCTCGGCCCAACGCGTGAGGTAATCGCGAGTGGACTCGGCGGGGCCTTGCACGCACAAGGAGAGCTGTCTGGGCTTGGGAGCCCGCTTGTAGGTGCTGGTGAAGTTGCGGATGAAGGCTTCTGTGAAGTCTAGCCAGCTGTTGATGCTACGCGGCTTGAGGCTGTTGAGCCAAGTCCGCGCCGTGCCCTGCAGCATGAGGGGCACGTACTTCACGGCGACGCGCCGATTGCCGTTGGCTATGCTAACTGCGGTGGAGTAGTCGATCAACCAGTCTTCCGGCTTCACGGAGCCGTTGTACTTGGGCGTGTCTCTTGGGAGCGAGAACCCTTTGGGAAAGGGCTCGTCGCGGATGCGGGGGCCAAAGCAAGGCGGGCCGACATCGTCTTCTTCTTCCAATGCCAGGGATCGCGCCAGGCGGTCGATCCGATGACGGGCGTCGTTCTCGCCGATTCCTTCGCGGCGGCCCAGCCGGCCGCTGAGAGTCGGGTACGCCACTGGCGGTGAGGCGGGATATCTCTCTTCACGGGGCGGAGGCGGGTCGCCCCGCCACTCCATGGCTCGGGGATGACCGTCCGCGTCCCGCTCAATGGAGATCCGGGTCCGGCTGCGGCTGGTAGCCGGCTCCTTCTCACGTCGCGCGCGGGTATTGCTCGTAGCCGGCGTCCGGGACGTCGCGCCATGCTCTCGATGTGGGGGAAGGCTTTCCGCGCGAGCGTCGGCTTCGTGCCGCTGCGCGGCGGTGTCAATCAACTGCTGGATGCGCCGGGTCATGTGGGGAAGGTCTTCGGCCTCCAGGCCGTCCAGCTCGTCTACGGCCGCCTGGGCGGCACGCAAGTTCTCGAGCGGAGTGGCATAGACCGGGCGGTCGACTCCCAGCGTATCGGCGATGACGGCGCCGCGTTGCTTGACAAGGCTGGCCCGGCTTGGCCCGCCCGGGGCCGGCGTGCCGAAGGCGGCGCGGTCAGCCTCGCGCCGGTAGGCCTCAGTGAGGCGTCTTACGGAGGCCAGCCTCCGGCCCTCTGCGAGGAGGGCGAGGCGGCGTGCTTCCAGGGCTTCGTCGTCGGCGTCGGCCAGGAGAGGAGCGGACAAGTCGTGGGCCGCCGCGCGCGAGGCGTCGCGGGCGCTCTCGTCGGCCGGGCCGCCGTGGCCGACAACCATCACTTCGGCGGCGACAGCATCGTGGCCGTCGGCTCGAGGAAGCGGGTCGTTGTAGATCGCAACGTTGGTGGGGAAGGCGTCGTAGGAGGCCGTGTCGGAGTCGACAGGCATCGGGTCGGTGGAACCAACCGACTCCAGGTCCGCAGCGGGCTCGCTGGAGACATGGAGCTGGCCGAGAAGGTTGGCGAGGCGGTCAGTGCCCGCATCGGAGGCGAGCTCGTCGGGGAGATCGGCGAGGCCGCTTGCCGCGCAGATGCTGGTGACGCCTTGCAGCGCGTCGTGGCAAGCGCCATCGGGCGTGCCGGGCTGGCTACGCTCACTGGGGAGGAAGAGGGTTCCCGTCCAGAACAGGTCTCCGGACGACGGTGCGCCTGGCCCCACGGTGGGCGCCAAATGTCGGGTGGTGGGTGCGACATATGCCAACGGGTGGCTTATCTTTGTGGGAACCAGTAAGACATCGCCGGTGCCTGGAAGCGGGATGAGGCGAAGACATGCACGCCGGAGGATCTTACCCAGCTTCGGGGCTCTCCGAGGAGATAACACCCCTACTGCTGCTCTGCGGGGTCTCCGTATGCTCACTAGATGAATCGAGTAGCTACACGACGCTCCTTGAGCTGTTTTGGGGGGAGGAGGAAGAAAGGGCACGGCTGGCCTGCTTCTTCTCCTTGTACGATGTCTAGAACTAGCAGGGGGTCGAACCCTTTGCATGGGTGCTCCGGGGGATTTATATAGGCCTACCCCCGGGGGTACAATGGTAATCCGGCTGGGCGCGGGGCCCAGCCGTCTGTGACTGCGCCCGCCGGCTTCTGCGCCGGCTGCTGGGGCCCGCCGACTGGTTGGTCCCGCCGGCTGTCAACTCCTTGGTCGACTGGCAGGCCCCACTGTCCGGGGCCAGGTCAACGGCTGGTCACTGTGGCTTCATCTTGGTGACGTGAGCTTCGTTGTGGTAAGCGCGGCTACAGTACCGCCGTCTGTCAAACGATTGTTGTAGCCTTACCGCGTCTTGTCTCCTTAATGGGGCGTCTTCTTCGAGGGAGGCGGCAAGCCGGCTGCGGGGAGCCGGCTCCGTCTTGGGCCGGCTGGTTGGAAGCATGGCCGCCTTCAGCCGTCTCTCTGCTCTAAGGGGCCCACCGCCTGTGGGCCGCGCTGGCGGCCCGTCGTTGGTGAGGCCAGGGTCAACATGGCAACAATGCTGCGCCGGACGGGTCATGCCTACCCCGTACGGCGCATTGTGCCAGGCGTGCCCCGGCATTCGAGGGTGGCAGGCTCTTCTGTAGCCACGCCCCGTCGCGCCGCCGTTAGGTGGGTGCAAACTTTGTGGGTACGGTCTTGACTTCTTGGAGTCGGCCCTCTCATGAGGGCTAAAGTTGGACCGCCTTCCAAAAGCTGGCCTAGATCACAGCCGGCTAGGGGAAGGCGGCCCCATGTCTTGGGTTCTTGAGAGCCGGGCTGGCTCGTAGTTTTTGCAGAAGTGCCAGGGGAAGCCGGCTAGGCTACCCATGGCTATTTACTCTGACACTAAGTCTAACATACTTCCTATGCATAGGCATCTTATAGGCAAACAAATTATAAGGCAAGCAAAAACTAGCATATGCAAGGAAGCGGAAAGAAACAATAGCAATCTCAACATAACGAGAGGTAATTTAGTGACATGAAAATTTCTACCGCCATATTTTCCTATCTCATAATAATTACATGCAGGATCATAATCAAATTCAACAAAATAGCTATCACATAAAATATTTTCAACACTATCCACATGCATGCAAAGTTGACACTCTTCCAAAATAGTGGGATTAACATTAACTAAAGTCATGACCTCTCCAAACCCACATTTTGTCAAAAACTTCATAAGATTGAACATTCTCCAAATATATGGGATCTAAAGTTGACACTCTTCCAAACCCACTTTCAATAATATTGCAAACACCATTATCAATCTCATATTCATCATGGGGCTTAAAATTTTCAAGATCAAAAGAAGTATCACCCCAATCATGATCATTGCAACAAATAGTAGACATAGCAAAACTAACATCCACAAGCTTAGGGTTTTGCATATTATTAGCTAATTGGAATTAAGAGAATTTATAATAACATCATTTCAATCATGCTTCTCATCGAAGGAACTATCAAGTATGGGTGCAATAGCAACGAAATCATGTTTAACATATGGAACTATAGCAAACTCATCTTCATAAATATGGGCATCATGGCCACAAGAATAGAAAGCATCATATTCATCAAGGGATATTTCAATCAAATCATCGGAATCATAATTATCTATAGATTCATGCATATCATTATTTTCTTCAGAAGCAACGGTCATTCTTTCAATAAATTCTTTGACATAGACATTGTGAGCATAGTTTTCATAGCAATATTTAAGTATGTCAAAATTTTCAGATTCATAGAGAGTAATATCATACTTTTCAATCAAAGAAGCAACTTCATAAGCACCCTTAAAAGCAACAAATTCTTCAATTTGTTCGATATCGTAGTAACTATAAACACCCCTTTGCATAAGAAGAGAAGATTTCATTATCATTAAACTCACATAGGTAGGGGACGTATTTTTTAGGGTTCTTAGAGCAACAAGTAAGATCACAAATTTCACAAAGATTCCAAGCACAACATAGCAATCTGTTTATTTGATCCCATAAGAGTCTCCCTTTCTCAGACAAACGGTGACGCACAAAATGAGCATGCTCATCTAAAGATTTCCCATCAACTAGGATAGTTGGGGTTTTAGCACAAGCGCATAAGGATCGAAGATGATCCAAGTAGAATATTTTAAGTGGATCCATATCAATAGATTTTTAGCAAGCAAAGATGCAAGCAAATAGAAGGCACAAGGAAACACAAAGAAAGATACATACGGGAAGAAGGCGAACGGAAAAGAGGGCGAATAAAATGGCAAGGGTGAAGTGGGGGAGAGGAAAACGAGAGGCAAATGGCAAATAATGTAATGCGAAGGATAAGAGTTGTGATGGGTACTTGGTATGTCTTGACTTGGCGTAGATCTCCCCGGCAACGGTGCCAGAAATCCTTCTTGCTACCTCTTGAGCACTGCGTTGGTTTTCCCTTGAAGAGGAAAGGGTGGTGCAGTAAAGCAGCATAAGTATTTCCCTCAGTTTTTGAGAACCAAGGTATCAATCCAGTAGGAGACCACCCGCGAGTCACCTCGTACCTACACAAACAAATAAGAACCTCGCAACCAGCACGATAAAGGGGTTGTCAATCCCTTCACGGCCACTTGCAAGGGTGAGATCTGATAGAGATGATAATAATAAGATAAATATTTTTGGTATTTTTATGATATAGATTGAAAGTAAAGATTGGAAAATAAAGTAGATTGGAAACTTGTATGATGGAAAATAGACCCGGGGGCCATAGGTTTCACTAGTGGCTTCTCTCAAAATAGCATAAGTGTTACGGTGGGTGAACAAATTACTGTCGAGCAATTGATAGAAAAGTGAATAATTATGAGAATATCTAGGCATGATAATGTATATAGGCATCACGTCCGAGACAAGTAGACCGAAATGATTATGCATCTACTACTATTACTCCACACATCGACCGCTATCCAGCATGCATCTAGAGTATTAAGTTCATAAGAACAGAGTAACGCCTTAAGCAAGATGACATGATGTAGAGGGATAAACTCATGCAATATGATGTAAACCCCATCTTTTTATCCTCGATGGCAACAATACAATACGTGTCGTTTCCCTTTCTGTCACTAGGATCGAGCACCGCAAGATTGAACCCAAAGCTAAGCACTTCTCCCATTGCAATAAAGATCAATCTAGTAGGCCAAACCAAACTGATAATTCAAAGAGACCTGCAAAGATAAACAATCATACATAAAAGAATTCAGAGAAGATTCAAATATTGTTCATAGATAGACTTGATCATAAACCCACAATTCATCGGATCTCGACAAACACACCGCAAAAGAAGATTACATCGAATAGATCTCCAAGAAATGGAGGAGAACTTTGTATTGAGATCCAAAGAGAGAGAAGAAGCCATCTAGCTACTAGCTATGGACCCGAAGGTCTGAGGTAAACTACTCACACATCATCGGAAGGGCCATGGAGTTGATGTAGAGGCCCTCTGTGATCAATGCCCCCTCCGGCGGAGCCCCGGAAATGGCCCCAAGATGGGATCTCTTGGGTACAGAAGGTTGTGGCGGTGGAAATACGGTTTCGTGGTGCTCCTGGATGTTTGCGGGGTATATGGATATATATAGGAGGAAGAAGTAGGTCGGTGGAGCAACAAGGGGCCCACGAGGGTGGAGGGCGCGCCCAGGGGGTAGGCGCGCCCCCTGCCTCGTGGCCGCCTCGTTGATTGCTTGATGTCCACTCCAAGTCCTCTGGATCACGGTTGTTCCAAAAATCACGTTCCCAAAGGTTTCATTCCGTTTGGACTCCGTTTGATATTCCTTTTCTACGAAACACTAAAATAGGCAAAAAAAAACAGCAATTTGGGTTGGGCCTCCGGTTAATAGGTTAGTCCCAAAAATAATGTAAAAGTGTAAAATAAATCCCATTAACATCCAAAATAGATAATATAATAGCATGGAACAATCAAAAATTATAGATACATTGGAGACGTATCAGGCATCTGATGGGTTTAGAGGGGAGAGATTAGAATAGAATGAGGTCTAATGAGAAAGCACTACCCATATGCACATGATACAAACACAATCAATATCACTCCAAAACAATATCAAGCAAGGGCATACAATCGATCTAACTATCATTAAAGTGCTCGAACTACTAATATATACATGGGGGAATACTACTAATAATATGGTGGTATACTAGAAATTTTGATTGGTAGAAGACTCCATGATATCTGCTCCAACTTCGCCTTCATAATCATCATCACTCGGGTCGGAGTCGGTGTCGTCGGTGATGATGTAGTCCTTGGGGTGGTCATCATCTCCTCGTGGCGTAGGGCCTACCATGAATACTCCTAGCTTCCTTGTCAGGTCGTCATTCATCTCCACTAGTACGGTGATTTCCTCCTTGTATCCGTCATGTGTAGACTTGAGTTCCTCTTCCAGCTCCATGTTCCTAGTCATCAACTTCTTCAGATATATCATGCTTGCGCACATATAGTCTCCTGGCGACGAATGTGATGATTTAACTCCTGGATGAAGGCTGCAATGGACCTTTCCTTCCTGGTGTTGATCATCTCCCATTGCTCATCTCGACGCCCACATATCTGGTAGATAGAGTCCTTAAGCTCCTTGTGATAAACTTTGCCGATGTGTCCCATGGAGATGTGGGCTGCCATACTCTTTCCTACACTCCAGGTTGGTGCATCAAAGGAAAACTCTGTGGGCTCAGTTACTAGCGTGAATATCCTTCCTAGAACTTGAACTCGAATCATCCAACGCTCCTCTTCTGGTAGTGTGGCGGTGTAGGTCCCGGTGAAGCTTGGTATTCCAATGTTCAGGTACCTAGTGACTTCCTTCAAGTGTCGTCCAAAAGGTGTGTCTTCATCCGGTTGTGTAAATTTATTCCTCGTGTCCGCCATCCTATAGAGTGGAAAATGGAGAGGGGTCAGAAATGAGTAGAGAAGAGTGACCTATGGCTCATCTTAGTGGTTGTGTCCTACATTCAGCGTGTGCTCTGATACCATCTTGTAGCGACCCGACCCGAATGGATCAAGTCTCTGTGCATAAGTGTCATCCCTGGATCGGTAATGCTGACACACACGGTACTTGAAGGATTTATAACAGATTAGCAATCACACACTTTTTACATCGAATGTCTCAAAAGAGAACTTATTATAATAAATATGTCTTAAGGCAATCTAAGTAAGATAACAGTGGAAGGCTTGGAAGAGAAAGTGAGTCCATCAACTCCAACGGCATAGTTGTGTGCACGACAAATGACCTAGCGCACCGTACTATTCATCTAAAAAGTCTGCAACATGATACGTTGCAGCCCGAAATGGGTCAGCACGTGGAATATGCTGGCAAGATAACATAGTAGAGCAAAGAACAAGTAAATGCTATCACTACATGCATATATGGCTGGTGGAGGCTTTATGGTTATAATGTTTTTGTGAGAAGACAATTTTTTCCTACAAGAAAGGAATATAATTTATTTAACTACAAAGTTGGTTGAAAAACATTGAGAATGGTAACCCCATCTCAATCCCAATTAAAAGTAATTAACATCCCAACAAATTTAATTTAGAGTGATGAGATCCACATGATAATCCAAGAACCAAATTCTCAAGATATCCATAACCGGGGACATGGCTAATCATGATTAGTTTGTACACTCTGCAGAGGTTTGTGCACTTTTCCCCACAAGACTCGATCTCCTCCGTTGTATTTCTCGCACTGCATGGTGTTTGAGAAACGGATGACTGAGACACGGTCTTTTCGAAGAGGTCCCCTTAACCGATAGATAGGCCGGTACACCTACAATCCCCTACATCTGCTAGCCCATCATGGAAATGTTTCCCACAACTTACTCAACTATGCTAGAGCCCATAATAGCTTGTGGCTGCACACAGAAGTTTCCAGCATGAATAATCTTATGATCCCTTTGAGCATGGGTGGCGAACCAAAAAGGATAGCACTAGTATATCCCCAGGTGCCCGCAACCAATCCACCCAGATGTGTGTTTAAGTAGCCACCTTAAGTAAACTATTAATTAATAATCTCACATCTGTCATGGATACTCTCAAACCCAATCCACGTCTACGAGCATAGCATGGCAATAAGTATCATAACGCAGAAGTAACTCCCAGGGTTTGATAATAAAAGGGGCAATAGGTTCTACCTCATCATCTACTTCCCAAACCCACAAGTTAATAGATCCTACTCATGCAATGTTTGAGGGGTTGAAACTAATGCATAAAACTGGGTAAAAGGGATATGATCAAAGTGTTACTTGCCTTGCTGATGATCCACAAAACCTAGGGACAAGTAGTAGCATGTTGCGCACTCCAGGAATTCTACCGCAAACAAACAATAGCATACATAAGCACTCAAGCAAAGATGCACAGGTAAATATCGAATAAGAAGATCGAATTTGAAAACTCAACTAAAGAGATTCGATCTAGAAAAAGAATCATTCGAATCAGAGTTACGGAACTGAAACTACGGTCAAAAGAACTTCGAAAACAAATTTGCTTGAAACCAAATTTTAAAATTGTCAAAACCTTGTTTTAGCGTTGGTTTCACTGGATTTGGACAAACGGTTAAGAAACGGTGACATTCGAAGATCAGGGGCTAATCTGCGATAAAAATAACCACGGATAGGTCCCTGGCCGAAAATAAAATAAAAGAAAAGACTAACGAACGAACGTTCACTGTCTGAACCTAACCGATGAAGAACGTTCGTTAAAACGAACGTACAGACGAACGTCCGCTAAATAGATAAACTAAAGAAAAACCGATCTAATAAAATAAACCAGGGAAACTAAAAAAACCAAGGCAACTCCAGCGAAACTCCGGCGACGGCGACGGCGGCCGGCAGCGAGGCGGCGCAGCGGCGGCTTGGGCGGGCGGCTAGGGTTCGGGCGGGGTGGCGGCTTGGTGGGCTGAGACCTCGGGGTGGCCGGCTTATAAAGCCTCCCCTGGCGGGAGTCCGGGTCGGTTACGGCCCATTAGGTCGGTTTGAATTTTTTTTAAAACAGATTTCGCCGGAAAAATTCTAGAAACTAAAATAAAAAACTAAAAATACCAAAACAAATTTTCACCGTCTAAATAGAATATTTACAACAAAGTGAACATTTTCTTGGCCTAAAAATGCTAATTTGAAGACTGCATATTTTTTTCTAATTCAAATAAAATAGCGATAAAATCCAAATAAAATAATTTATTTGATTTTAATAATTTTCCTCCAATATTTCATTTATTTGTAGAAGTCCTATTATCTCCTCTCATATATTTTAATATGAAATATTTTCAGAGAGAAAAATAATTAAAACCAAAAATGATCCCCGTTTCAATATTTGATAAAAATTCAAATATGAAAAATTGTGAAATCCCCAACTCTCTCCGTGGGTCCTTGAGTTGCTTAGGATTTTTAGGATCTCAAAACAAAATGCAATAAAATATGATATGCAATTATGATGTCCTATGTATAACATTCCAAATTGAAAATTTGGGATGTTACAAATCCTACCGGGCGATCCTCCCCTCGTCGCGCTATGGGAGAGGGATCATCGGGTTGTATCTGGCACTTGGAAGGGTGTATTTTATTAAGTATCCAATTCTAGTTGTCATAAGCTCAAGGTGCAACTCCGGGTCGTCCTTTTACCGAGGGACGCGGCTATTCGAATAGATAAACTTCCCTGCAGGGGTGCACCACATTTCCCAACACGCTCGATCCCCTTTGGCCGAACACATTTTCCTGGCTCATGCCCGGCCTCAGAAGATCAACACGTCGCAGCCCCACCTAGGCACAACAGAGAGGTCAGCACGCCGGTCTAAATCCTATGGCGCAGGGGTCTAGGCCCATCGCCCATTACACACCTGCACGTTGCGAACGCGGCCGGCGAGCAGACCTAGCCTCCCTTATACAAGAGCAGGCGTTCCAGTCCAACCCGGTGCGCGCCGCCCAGTCGCTGACGTCAAGAAGGCTTCGGCTGATACCACGACGTCGAGTGCCCATAACTGTTCCCGCGTAGTTGGTTAGTGTGTATACGCGAGTGGCCAGACTCAGATCAAATACCAAGATCTCGTTAAGCATGTTAATTGAATTAACCGTGGACGCCGACCAGGGCCAGGCCCACCGCTCCCCTAGGTGGTCTCAACCTACCCTGTCGCTCCACCACAAAGGTCCACTCAGAGGGCTGTCGGGAACCCAGGCCCATCACTACCTGGATGGAGCCACCTGCCCCTTCAGCCCCCATCTCCGAACAGTAACATAAGTATGTAAAAGTATATAGTATATGTACCCGTGATCACCTCCCGAAGTGATCACGGCCCAGTAGTATAGCATGGAAGACGGACAAGAGTGTAAGGCCACTGATGATAAACTAGCATCCTATACTAAGCATTTAAGATTGCAGGTACAGGTAACAACAGAAGTAACAAGGACAGGCTATGCAGCAGAATAGGTTCATCCGAAAGCAGTAACAAATACATTACTCTAATGCAAGCAGTAGAGGGAAAGACTAGGCAATATCAGGATGAACAAGGGGGGCTTTCCTGGAAGCTCTGCTGAAAAGGAAGAAGTGTCGTCGTCGACGTAGTCGATCACAAGGGCGGCATCGGTCTCGGGGTCTACCAGTGAGAAGAGTAGGAAGAAAAATAAATATAAAGCAAACATAGCATCACAAAGCATAACATGGCAATATGTTGTGCCGGGTGTGACCTAACGTGTGGCTACACGATATAGGTGAAAAGGGAATTCAACCGGGAATGCTTTCCCGGTTCCGTACATGTGTTAGACAGATGACCGGAGGGGGAGTGTTCCTTGTTCAGCTAGTTAAAGGCATCTGACAGGTAAACGAACAACATATTCTAATTCTTCACGTTTTTCTGAGCAACTTTCGTATATAAATTATTTTCATCCGAGTTACGGATTATTTTAA
This sequence comes from Triticum urartu, assembly GCF_003073215.2. Taxonomy (NCBI): domain Eukaryota; kingdom Viridiplantae; phylum Streptophyta; class Magnoliopsida; order Poales; family Poaceae; genus Triticum; species Triticum urartu. The sequence goes on along the minus strand of NC_053023.1, from coordinate 717,826,496 downwards.
ATGATTTTTTGAAGTTTTAAACCTTTTTTGAAATTCACTGGGTTTATTTTAATTTGTAATTAAAAACAGAAACTGCTAGGTGCACCCGATGCACTGCACCCGGAGTGCACCAGGGGGCTGACTGGTGGGGCTAGTCAATTGCATAGTCAACAGTTGACTGGTCCACGTTGACCAGTGAAAGGGGCAACGGGGCCCACCTGTAAGTGTCCCAGGGGACCTTTTTATTATAATTTTGTTTTAACTTAAGTTAAAGGCCTTGGGCCCACACTGTTAGTGTCTAACTGGTTTAGGGTTAGTTTAGTGGGGGTAGCTTAACAGAGGGATGAGGGCCGACCCCAGTGGGCAGAGGCCAAGCTAGTGACGGTCTCGGCTGGGCACTCATGGGTGCTCGTGGTCGTCAGCGGCCATGGCCAGCAGCAGTGGCTGCGGGCAGGCACGGCAGGCCGACGGCCGCGCCGGTGGCCGGAGACGGACGCGCGGCCAGCCGACGGGGTGCGGGGCAACGAGCAGTGGGGTGCAGCAGGCGAGCGGAGCGGCCGGGCGATGGAGGCGAGGGGCGCCGACGGTAACGGGCGCGGACGCGGGCAAGGGCGCGGCGACGGCGCGCGGCCTGGGGTGCAACGGCGAGCGGGCCGACGGCGGCAGATGCAGGCATGCGAGCGCAGCCGGTAGCGGCAGCAACGGAGCCGGCAACAAGCGGCAAAGCAGAGCAGCATCAGCACTAGAGCAGCGACTGCATGAGCAGTGGCAAGGAGCTCGGGTGCGCGTACACGGAAAATAAGCTACGTGCGCGATGGTGGCGGCGGCCTACGGCGACGAATCGAGGGGGCAATATGGGGCGAAAGGAGGAGGTGGCCGGACGAGAAGATCGACGCGGCGGCCGAGGCAGACGCCCGTGAAGGGAACGCTCGTGCGTCATAGTCTCCAACGTATCTATAATTTTTGATTGTTTCATGCAATTATATTATCTGTTTTGGATGTTAATAGGCTTATTTATGCACTTTTATATTATTTTTGGGACTAACCTACTAACCCAAGGCCCGGTGCAAATTGTTGTTTTTTCCTACTTGAGTCTTTCGTAAAAAAGGAATATCAAACGGAATCCAAACGGAATGGAACCTTCGGGAGAGTTATTTTTGAAACAAACATGATCCAGAGGACTTGGAGTGGACGTCAAGAAATCAATGAATAGGCCACGAGGCAGGGGCGTGCCTACCCCCCTGGGCGCGCCCTCCACCCTCGTGGGCCCCTCGTGGCTCCACCGACCTACTTCTTCCTCCTATACATATCCATATACCCCGAAAACATCCAAGAGCACCACGAAACCCTATTTCCACCGCCGCAACCTTCTGTACCCATGAGATCCCATCTTGGGGCCTTTTCCGGAGCTCCGCCGGAGGGGGAATCGATCACGGAGGGCTTCTACATCAACACCATAGCCTCTCCAATGATGTCGTGGGTTTGTCATGGCAGATGTCCAAGAGAAAGGACTTAGTCGTGGAGCCATCGCGATGGGTTAGCTTGAAGGGGTTAAAGCGGACACAAGGACGCAAGAGAGTTTATACTAGTTCGGCCCCTTCGATGAGGGTAAAAGCCTACGTCTAGTTGTGATGGAATTGATGGGTGCTTCGATGACTAGGGAGCAAACGAGCTTCGCCTATGTCTCGAGTTGTTGTCTCTTGCCCTTGAACCACCGCCGGGTCATCCCCTTATATACATGGGTGACGCCCGTCGGTTTACAGAGTCCCAACACTGGCTCATAGATGTGTCCGGTTTGGTTTCTACTTATTCCTAACTTACAATACAAGTTACATATTGACGCCGGTTTACGGCTACAGGCTCTCAACCGATTATGGGTCTTGAGCCCTCATCTACCTTCATGGGCTTTAACATGCTTAACTACTGATGAAGTTAATCCGGCCCAGATAGGCCGGTTTACACCCAGTAGTAATATCCCCAACATTAGGCCCCAGATTGATTTGAACAAGTTCATGTCAATCCTTAGCAAAAACTTCATCTTCAACATCTTCTTGTAGTTTGGTGAACCGCCGTGATGTCATCTTCTCTGATTGCTGTAAATCGGCGTGATGTCATCTATCATAAAGAAATTATCCGTGATACCTTCTTGTTTAATAGATCTGCGATAATCGAGGCGACAGCTCTATTTCCAAACTTTTAGCTCCTCGATTTTCGCGCCTGACCCATGTCCCTTGCTTTATAAATAGGACCGAAGGGTCATTTCTTTTTCCCCTTCGTGCCCTTCTGCTTCATCTTCCTCGCGTCGCCCCGTCTTCGGAGCTCCGCCGCCGCCGTCGACCTCTGCACCAACCTTGGCCGCTGCATCACCCTGAACGTACCAGAGCACCGCGGCGATCTTCCGCTTCTTCCTCAGCTCCGGTAAGTCTTCTATCCTTTTCATCATAGATCTGTTCTAGGGTTTCCATGTTCTCCAGTGTTCATCGCTTGCTTCTTGTTCATATGATAGATCCTTAGACGAGTCTGTGAATCTTCGCTCTGTGTAGCAGTAGTTTTTACCCTCCGTTTTCACTGTCCGGCATACTAAGAGCATAGATCTTATCCGTACCTTTGCTTATTGATTCGGTACTGCTCCTTTTGGGCCTTGAATATTTATCTCCTTTATAAACATGTTCCAGATCCAAAGTTGTAGTATAATCTTGTGAAATCTGTTTTTGCGTACTTACTCATCTGCAGTCTTGACTGTTCAATGCTTAGATCAGGCGGTTTAACTTTGTAGAAAAAATTTGACAAACCGGTATATACCATTAGTCCCCTTGTTGAACCGCCAGATGTTGGTTGCTTCATGAAACTCCGGTTCAAATAGTTCTGCCTCCGGTTTAACAGTGCCCATACCAACGTATCTTGATCAAATGCATTTTTGAACCGGGATCTTCTATCTTGTAGATTCCATCATGGCCAAGCAAGTATATGAGTGCAATTGGGTCCCTTCTCACGTCACAGAGGATCAACTGGACGATTTAGTCCTGATTGGCGCCTTGGGCAGCAAAGACACCATCCATTGGAGGGCTCCCGGCAAAGAATGCCCCCCCCCCACACCTCGAGAAGGATAGGTTGTTGTTTTCGTAGACCACTTAGCCCGGGGCTTTAAACCGCCCGGTTCTAAATTTTACCGGGATGTTTTAGCTGATTTCCAAATCCATCCGCAAGACACTGGCCCCAATTCTGTTACAAATATGTGCCACTTCCAAGTGCTCTGTGAGGTGTTCTTTCAAGAGGAGCCCACAGTGGAATTATTCAGAGATCTTTTCCATCTAAACCGCCATACTGAGTTTACTGATGGCTCTAATATGGAGTTGGGTGGCATGGCGATTCAAAAAAGGAAAGAGGTCACATACCCTCACGCCAAGCTGCACAGTCACCCCAAGGAGTGGAATCAGACATGGTTCTACTGCAAAGACACCTCCCCTGCTGGTGAGAATCCCTTGCCTGGCTTTCGTCCGGAGCGGCTCAGCAATACACATCCTTTTCCTCAAGGATTGACTGCTCAGGAGAGAAGCAAATATGCTCCCCAGCTGTCAAAGCTCAGAGCCTTTATGGCCAACGGTTTAACAGGGGTTGACCTTGCTCGCTGTTGGATATCATGGAGCATACTGCCCCTTAGTCAGCGCTCCGGTTTGATGTGCGAATATACTGATAGTGTGGATGACCCACTGCGACATTCAAGACTCCAGCTCTCCGGTGAAGAAATCACAGAGGCTGTGCGTAAGATACTGAATGAACCGGAACACGTCTACGCTAGAACCGGCCTGCTTCCCTTCTATGCCACCAACAAACCACCAGCTGTAAGACTTTGATTTTTTTCTTTGCTGAATCTGTTATTGATATGTCCGGTCATTGTTTTAAATATCAGTGTCTGCATAATCAGGGCGATGATCTGTTTTGGAGCAAAAAGCTGCCGCAAGAGAAACCAGAGAAAATAGATAAACCGGAAAGAGCAACCCGGCAAAAGACTAAAGCTATGAAGAAGACTGCCCACCAGAAAAGAACCACTGCATCTTCTAATCTGGCCCCTGATGACGAGGTGGATAATCCGGACTTTGAGGTAGAGCTTGACTCACTTGGTTTATTTTTCATGTGTCTTATTGATGATGCTATTTGTCAGGACGATGCCGAAGCCAGCCACGCGGATGTTGCAGAGGTAATTATTCTCTCTTCCGATTCAGAAACTTTGCCTTCACAAAAAATCCGTCAGGCAAACCGGAAAGTTAAATTTTCTCATCCTCTTGCTTATTTGGATCCTAAACTTCTTATGAAGACTCAGCAACACGAAGCTCGCCGCACCACCCGGCACAGCGGCCAGGTAGTTACCTCCACCGGTTTACCCAACAGTCCAGTTCGGAAACGTCATTCCGAGGTCTCTAATTCGCTTGTCAGTGCTTGTCCTAAAGCGGGCTGCTTTCATCAACCTCTTAATCCGTCTGACTCCGATTACCAGGTTATTTCCCACTCATCTTCTGGCGAGTCATCGGCTACTCAGCTCCCACCGCTCAAAACGGTGCTTGGGTAAGCTATATTTATTGTGATGTTTGCAGTACATTGCCTTAGAACATCTACTATATTTAACTTTGTTATTCTTTTTAGGGCCAAACCTAGGCCGAGCAAGAAGGCCCGCCTGGATAAAGCGGCCGAAGAAGATGTCATTCTTGAACCAGGCACGACACCCAATCTTGAAGAGGCTATTCCTGAGGATATTCCCAACGATCCACCGCAGCCAGATGATGATCTTACTGCTGAAGAAAGACCCACTGATACCTCAGGTCCTATCCATCATCTCGCAGGTTCCCTCCGGATTGAAAGCTCCACCAGTCCAGCAAAACCTACTGACAAGCCAACAGCTCCAGTGCAAACCGGCGGTACCCAGGATGATGAAGTTGTCATTACTGGCACTGGCCATACTGAGCCAAGCAATCCTGTCGCTTTATCCAAACATTCTGCCAGGGAAGAATTTGCTGCTTTTGACAAAGGCAAGTGGAACGCTGATCTGACGGCTTACGCTGCTCTGAACGCCCAAGATATCCATTCCGGCTATCTGAACCGGTTGTATACCAGCCGTGACTACGAAGCCGGTCTGGTTAATATGATGAAAGATAAATATGAGGTAACTTCCATATGCTCCTTCCTGCTTGTATGCTTCCATTCTTGCTGACTCTCCTAGCCCCTAAGGGCCGATTTGAAATATTCTTTCACACTGGGACTTAATAATATGAATCTTGATGCTTTGAAATTTGCTGATGTAGTCCTCAAGGGCCGGTTCAACTTAGCGTAGTTAAACCGGTACTTTAAGTAATTGAAACTGCCGCATCAGAATACCTATGATCAAATAGCCATTAGCCCCTAAGTGCCAAGTTGAATACTTGTATTGAGCTTGGGACTTTGTAAACAATTGAAAGATGAAGATCGAATATGCATTAGCCCCCAAGTGCTAAGCGCATAACTTGTTATGTGGTTGGCACTTGAATCCTTCTACCGATTTGTTGAAACATATATCTGTATGTCTGCAGGCGGAGCTGAAGGCGAAAGAAAACCAAGTCATCGATCTTCAAGAAAACCTGAAAACCCAACAGGGCTGAAACCTCCAAAGCAAAAGAGGAATTGGCCAGTGCTTTAAGCACCATGGAACAACTTAAGGAGAACTTGAAGAAGAAACGGGCGGATTGGGCCACTGAAAAGTCCGCTTTGATCAAACGAGCAGAGGATGCCGAGGCTGCATTAAAACCAGTGACGGATGAACTGACCAGCATAAAGCGGCACGTTCATGCCATGGCCACTGCTATCTTTGGTAAGCCAGCTTGCCTTCCGAATTGGTTCTGCCTTCTTGCAGAGTCGCCGGTTTATTAACCCTTTATGGTATTTCAGGGACACGCATTGGTCACTTGGGGTCAGATGTGCGGAAGAAATTGAAAGCCGCCTATACCTTGGTTGAACAATTGTATACTGGTGCCCAGTGGATCATCTGTACCGCGTCTCATAACAAACCGGTGCCCACTTTGATTCAAGATACTCTGACGAAACTGTCAGTGCTTCCTGCCCGGGTTGAAGAGCTGAAAAAATCTCCTGCTCGAACCGGTGCAATCAATGCTTTAATCCGAGCAAAAGCCTAGGTGCCGGATTTTGATCCCATTGAAGCGGCTCAGGGCTATCCCAGCTTGAAGGAAGACGGCTTAGAATTTGGTGAAGCGGATTTGCGAGCAATAAACCAGGAGGTACGTCCGCTAGCTTGTCAACTGGCTGAGGAAGCAGACTTGTCTCATTATCAAGCCCAATATGACAGTTAGAACAAGGGAATAGCTGCACCAATCCATGAATCGGAAAATCTGATCCCTCCAATCCGTAAGCATACTTACGCTCCCGATATTGACCCGTCATTGCTAATCCATGATGAGGATGTTTTTCAAGCATTAATGGGAATAGACTAGACAACTGTGGATTTCCAGCTACTGGGTAGAGAAACGGAAGCTGAAGCGGCGCAAGATGACCCACAACCATTAGGCCAGGCTGGTGGCCAAGCTTAAATTGGGAGCCAATTTAAAAACTGCCTCTCCTTTCTGAAAAACAATCATGTTATTATGGGCACCATGTTGCCTTGTAATAGGCTAGCTGATACCTTTGATGTTGATATGCCTTCATGCATAACTTGTTCTTCCTGTGGTAATGAACTTTCCAAAAAACTTTTCTGAAATAAGAAATTCGTCAAGTGCCACCGCGGTTGTACCGTCAGGCGGAGTATGATGTTTGTATATATAAAATCAAAACATCCAAAACAAAATTTTAAGTATATGATCAAAAAAATTGAGATACATAATACCTGCCATCGTTGAGTGTGAAGTTGGCTTGGCCAACCTTGAAGCGGAGTTTTGCAAACCCACACTGTTGGAGGAAATAACAAATCCTGTATATGTATATGACGCTGGTTACCACATAAACCGTGCCGGGTTATAATAAACACTGTGTTACTCCATAAGAGGATGTTAACAACAAGGATCAAACCGGACAAATAGTCTCCGGATTGACGTGAACTGTGTTTCGTCAATTGATTGGTTAAAAAACTTTGTCGTTTTTAAAGAACACAATAAAAAGCAAAAGCCCCCCTTCAAAGAAAAGTATGAAGCAAAAGCAACGACAAAAACGTTTGCCAAAAAAGATTTATTTAAGCTGATCAAATGGCGTAACCATGGCCAAACACGACCAAGCTCCCGTTAGGTGTAACTATGGTTCTAGTTAGCCAGGTCCCCAAGTGATTCTTGTGGCATTTATGCCGACCAAATGGCGTGGTCATGGTTCGGGTTTGACCAAGCCCCCAAGTGATTCTGTGGCCTTAGGCCGATCAAGAGGCATGACTGGTTCAGACATGACCAAGTCCCCAAGTGATCTGGTGGCTTTCGCCTATCAAGAGGCATGGTATTGGTTCGGACACGACCAATCCTCCAAGTGATATAACACGATGCTTTTAGCAAAGCGAACTCAAGGGGTAAACCGGAGGCCGCTTTAGAGCAACTCCGTGTAACCTCACATGATGTAAAAGAACAGATACCCTGCTTTAGCTGAGGTTCCGGTTTATTATACTTAATCATAATACATTGTCGTAATATGTACATAAGTATAGCCAATGGCTCAGGTATAGTAAGGCCGAAGATGAGCTATATTCCATGGCCTGCTAGTCTCCTCCTCTGATGTACGTGAGTCCTTATGCTCTCGAATATCGATCAGATGGTACGACCCGTTGTGCAGATTCTTGCTGACCACGAAAGGCCCCTCCCAAGGTGGGGATAGCTTATGCATACCAGTCTGATCTTGGATGAGCCGAAGCACCAAATCTCCTTCCTGAAAGGCTCTGGTTCTGACTCGGCGACTGTGATAACGACGAAGATCCTGCTGGTAAATCGCCGACCGGGCGGCTGCGATGTCACGCTCTTCATCCAACCGGTCCAAAGCATCTTGTCGTGCTGTCTCGTTGTCCGCTTCAACATAAGCCGTGACACGAGGTGAATCATGACGGATATCACTGGGCAGAATCGCCTCCGCTCCATAAACCATGAAGAACGGTGTGTATCCTGTTGATCTGTTGGGTGTTGTATTGATGCTCCATAACACAGATGGTAATTCTTCTAACCAACAACCCGGCGTTCTCTGCAAACGAACCATGAGCCAGGGCTTGATGCCTCTCAAGATCTCTTGATTAGCTCTTTCTGCTTGACCATTGGACTGTGGATGTGCCACTGATGAAACATCGAGCCGGATGTGCTCCCATTCGCAGAACTCCTTCATAGCACCTTTGGACAAATTGGTGCCATTATCTGTGATAATACTGTGCGGAAAGCCAAACCGGAAAATCACCTTTTTGATGAACTGAACCGCCGTGGCCGCATCACACTTGCTAACAGGTTCTGCCTCCACTCACTTTGTAAACTTGTCAACCGCCACCAGGAGGTGGGTCTTCTTATCCTTGGACCTTTTGAAAGGCCCAACCATATCCAGCCCCCAAGTCGCAAACGGCCAAGTAATTGGAATCATTCTCAATTCTTGAGCCGGTACATGAGCACGTCTTGAAAACCTTTGGCAACCATCACATCGTCTGACCAGATCCTTCGCATCAGCATGAGCAGTTAACCAATAGAAACCATGGCGAAACGCTTTAGCCACCAGAGACTTTGAACCGGCATGGTGACCACAATCTCCTTCGTGGATCTCACGCAAAATTTCACGGCCTTCTTCAGGAGACACGCAACATTGAAAAGCTCCTGATACACTGCAATGATGCAACTCACCGTTGATGACAGCCATGGACTTGGATCGCCGGATTATCTGCCGGGCCAGAATCTCATCTTCTGGCAACTCGCCCCGGTTCTTGTACGCCAGGTAAGGAAGCGTCCAATCCGGAATAACATGAAGAACTGCCACCAATTGAGCCTCTGGATCAGGAATAGCCAAATCCTCTTCACCGGGGATCTTCACCGATGGGTTGTGCAGCACATTCAGAAAAACATTGGGCGGGACCGGTTTGCGCTGAGAGCCCAGCCGGCTTAAAGCGTCCGCCGCTTCATTTTTCCGCCGGTCTACGTGGTCCACCTGATAGCCTTTGAAACAACCTGCAACAATATCCACCTCACGACGATATGCTGCCATGAGTGGGTCCTTGGAGTCCCAAGTGCCAGACACTTGCTGAGCCACAAGGTCCGAGTCACCGAAGCACCTAACTCGACTTAGATTCATCTCCTTAGCCATATGGAGACCATGGAGCAAGGCTTCATACTCAGCTGCATTGTTAGTACAAGGGAACATTAAACGGAGAACATAACAAAACTTATCGCCTCGTGGGGAAGTTAATACGACTCCAGCCCCCGAGCCTTCCAACTGCCTGGATCCGTCAAAATGGATGGTCCAATACGTATGATCCGGCTTTTCTTCAGGTGCTCGCATTTCCGTCCAATCATTGATGAAATCAACAAGTGCTTGAGACTTAACCGCTGTCCGAGGCACATACTTCAAACCGTACGGCCCCAGCTCTATGGCCCACTTTGCAATCCGGCCAGTTGCTTCCCGGTTCTGGATGATATCTCCCAAAGGAGCAGAACTGACTACCGTGATTGAGTGCCCTTGGAAATATTGCTTAAGCTTCCGGCTTGCCATAAAAACTCCGTACACCAGCTTCTGCCAATGCGGATACCTTTGCTTGGACTCAATGAGTACCTCGCTGATATAATAGACCGGACGTTGAACCGGATGCTCCTTACCTGCCTCCTTTCGCTCCACCACAATAGCCACGCTGACCGCACGAGCATTAGCAGCAACATATAGCAGTAACGGGTCCTTGTCAATGGGAGCGGCGAGCACAGGCGGATTGGCCAATTGCCGCTTTAAGTCCTCAAATGCTTCATCAGTAGCAGAACTCCAAACGAACTGATCCATCTTTTTCAACATCTGATACAAAGGGACCGCCTTCTCACCAAGGCGGCTGATAAACCGGCTTAACGCGGCAATCCGGCCTGCCAGGCGTTGAACATCATTGATACACTTCGGTTTAGCCAGTGAGGTGATGGCTGTGATCTTCTCCGGATTAGCCTCAATTCCCCTGTTGGACACCAGAAAACCCAATAACTTGCTCGCCGGTACACCAAAGACACACTTGTCCGGATTAAGCATCATCTTGTACGTTCTCAGGTTATCAAAAGTTTCTCTCAAATCATCAATCAGAGTCTCCTTCTCCCTGGATTTAACCACGATATCATCCACGTAAGCATGTACATTACGGCCAATCTGCTTGTGAAGACAATTTTGTACACACCGTTGGTAAGTTGCATGGGCACTGTTGAGCCCAAAGGGCATAGACACATAGCAGAAGGCTCCAAAGGGAGTTATGAATGCCGTCTTCTCCTGGTCCTTAACTGCCATTTTGATCTGATGATAGCCAGAATATGCATCCAAAAAACTTAAACGCTCACAACCCGCCGTGGCATCAATGATTTGATCAATACGGGGGAGGGCAAAAGGATTTGCTGGACAAGCCTTATTAAGATCTGTGTAATCCACACACATGCGCCAGGTGCCGTTTTTCTTAAGGACTAGCACCGGATTAGCAAGCCACTCAGGGTGAAAAACTTCAACAATAAAACCAGCTGCTAAGAGCCTGGCTACCTCTTCTCCAATCGCCTTGCGTCTTTCTTTGTTAAACCGGCGGAGGAACTGTTTCACCGGTTTGTATTTAAGATCCACATTAAGGGTGTGCTCAGCGAGTTGCCTCGGTACACCTGGCATGTCAGAGGGCTTCCATGCAAAAATGTCCTGATTCTCACGGATGAACTCGATGAGTGTGCTTTCCTATTTTGGATCCAAGTTGGTACTGATGCTGAACTGCTTGGATGAATCGCCAGGTATGAAGTCAACAAGCTTAGTTTCTGCTGCCGATTTGAACTTCAGGGCCAGATCATGCTCCGTAGTTGGCTTCTTCAATGGAGTCATGTCCGCCGGATCAACATTGTCTTTATAGTACTTCAAATCCTCGGTGGCACAAACCGACTCTGCAAAGCCGCATCTCCTTCCTTGCATTCCAAAGCGATTTTGCGGCTTCCGTGAACCGTTATTGTCCCCTTGTGACCCGGCATCTTGAGCTGCAAATACACATAACAGGGCCGAGCCATAAACTTGGCGTATGTTGGTCGCCCAAACAGGGCATGATATGGACTTTGGATTTTCACCACTTCAAACATTAATGTCTCCGACCTGGAATCATGATCATCCCCAAAGGCCACTTCGAGAGCTATCTTACCAACGGGATATGTTGATATGCCAGGCACTACACCGTGGAATACTGTATTAGACGGTTTGAGATTCTTATCTGTTAGTCCCATACGACGGAAGGTCTCATAGTACAGGATGTTAATGTTGCTTCCTCCATCCATGAGCACCTTGGTGAACTTATAACCTCCCACCTGAGGCGCCACCACCAGAGCCAACTGACCCGGATTATCGGCCTGGGGTGGGTGATCCTCTCTGCTCCATATGATTGCCTGTTCGGACCAACGTAGATAACGGGGTGTGGCAGGTTCAACAGAGTTGACTGCCCGTCTCTGAACCTTCCGGTCTCGCTTGTCCAAGCTAGTGGTAAAGACATGGTACTGCCCACTACTCAACTGCTTTGGGTTGCTCTGGTAACCTGACTGTTGTTGCTGTTGGTTGTAACTACCCTGGTTGTTCTGACTATTCTAACCGTTATGTCCGCCCGGATTACCATTAAATCCTGAACCGGAACTTCCTCCACCGTAACCCGGCCCGGACCCTGAGCCACCACCAGATCCGTGATCATACCGAAAATTATTAGAATTCTTGAACTCATGCATAATAAAACAATCCTTTCAAAGGTGGTTTGCTGGCTCCTCCTTCGTCCCATGTCTTGGGCAGGGCTGGCTTAGCAGATAGTTCAGGCGGTTTGGGTTAGGGTTGGGCGCTCCACTATGATTTTTTGGCCTACCCTTGCGTCGCTGGCCATTGTCCTGTGCATTGGTATTAGCCACAAAATCCATGTTACCATCCGCTTTACGCTTGCCTCCTCCGCCATTGCTTACCCAGTGATGTTGCTGACCTTTGGAGCTGCTGTTCTTCTTCCCCTTCCCTGTCTTGTCATCATCAGATTCGGGATCCTTGGTACTATCAAAATCAGCATATTTTACCAAAGCGGCCATGAGGGTCCCCATGTCGGTGCAATGACGCTTCATCCGTCCCAATTTCAACTTCAGGGGCCCAAACCGGCAGTTGCCTTCTAGGGTTAATACTGCGGTGTCAGCGTTGATGCGGTCTGAGGAGTGCAACACTTGTGAAACCCGGCGCACCCAATAAGTCGTTGATTCTCCTTCCTCCTGGACGCATGCAGCTAAGTCCACTATCGACATAGGCTGTTTACAGGTATCTTTGAAATTGTTGATAAACTGGGCTCGTAATTGGGGCCATGAACTGATAGAATTAGCTGGCAAGCTTTTTAACCAAGTACGGGCCGTTCCTTCAAGCATCATGGTGAAGTATTTCACACACGCCGTGTCATCCACATCAAGCATCTCCATGGCCATCTCATATCTCTCTACCCATTTCTCTGGTGGTTGATCCACCGTATAATTTGGTACCTTGCGTGGGCCTTTGAAATCCTTGGGCAGGCGCACGTTGCGTAAAGAGGGGATGAGGCAAGGCACCCCTAAAGAACCAGAAGTAACACCAGGTTCGATCGAAATGGTTGGACGAACCGGCGTGAGCTGCCGAGCCTGATGCTGTGCGGCTAACTCGGCCTCCCTGCACGCTCGGGCCCGGTTCACCACTTCCTGAGCGTCATCAGCACCACCCGTCGGGTTGTTGCCACGGGGTGTTCCACGTTGTTCATTACTCGACACTACTGGTTCATCCATATGTCTGCTATAGCTCCGGCTTGGATGGGGGGTCGAGTGGATCCGGTCGCGGATGTACGAGTACGCTTCCTGTTGGGCCAAAGCTGTCCTCAGAAGTTCCTTGACCCGTCACGTCTCTACTGCCTGCGGCGAGTCACCTTCAATTGGAATGGCCTCCAGTCGTGCAGCTGCGGCAACAAGATTGTCCATTAGGTTGGAGTAGTGACCCGGAGGTTTTAAAGCATCCTGAGGTATAACGGTGTTTTGACGAGGCGGGTCCATCTGACGGGGCTGAACCGGTGCACCGGTCCCAGGGGCTTCTGCCCGGTTCCCCTCCAGCGGATTGCTGGCTCTTGGTCCTGGAGTGTTGAAAAGGTCTCTGGCCTCGAAAACCGGAGGTAAGCGGGACCGGTGCTTCCTCCTCATGACTTCATGCGACGCGCTCTGGTCCAACATAAGCCTGTAGGCCTGTGCGTCTAAAGCGGCCCGCTCTGCGGCCATCCTGGTGTCCTCAGCCACCAGATCCGTCTTGGCCTGGGTGATTTGTTCCTTTACCTTTGCAATCTCCATGTTGTGAGCGTCCTGATCTGGCGGATTAACTTTTGCCATAAGCACAGCCAACGCATCAAATAGTTCTGATAGAACCTGAGCCGGCGGGCGCACAGGGCCTCCTGCCCCGGCAGCCGTTGCCGCTGCTGAACCGGAGATCGTTGTCGCGGCTGTCGAAGAGTGAAGCGCTGCTTGTGTTCCGGTCATGAATATTCCAACCCGGTTAGGCAGATTAGAGGGGTCCGGAATACTGTCGCCATCGGAACAGCTCTCAATCCGGCCATCTTGTAGCTGATAAAGAGATTCGGTTTCTCCGGTCGAAGATTCGTCACCGGAACGAACGGCAGTCGCCCTGCAAAGCTCCGATCCGTCCTCACAACTCCCTCCATGGATCATTCCCACGAAGGCACGCTTCATGGCCGGTTTAACCCAGGCGGATCGCGCACGTTGAGCCGTTTCGACGAGGTCGGTGCAGATGTCCGGCTCAGGGCCTAGTTCACCGATCTTGCCAATGAAAATGTGAATGCTACCAAAGGGGACCCGGTACCCGTACTCGATTGAGCCGGCCTCGGGGCCCCAGCCTGCGTCGTCGATGTAAAGTTTGCCGCGACGACTCTTAGTCATCCGGCCTACAGCGTAGCCCTCGAGTCCTTCAAAGCGGCCCTCCAAGAACCGGAAACCATCGTGTGATAGCCCCACGGTGGGCGCCAACTGTCATGGGTTTGTCACGGCAGATGTCCAAGATAAAGGACTTAGTCGTGGAGCCATCGCGACGGGTTAGCTTGAAGGGGTTAAAGCGGACACAAGGACGCAAGAGAGTTTATACTAGTTCGGCCCCTTCGATGAAGGTAAAAGCCTACGTCTAGTTGTGATGGAATTGATGGGTGCTTCGATGACTAGGGAGCAAACGAGCTTCGCCTATATCTCGAGTTGTTGTCTCTTGTCCTTGAACCGCCGCCGGGTCGTCCCCTTATATACATGGGTGACGCCCGTCGGTTTACAGAGTCCCAACACCGGCTCATAGATGTGTCCGGTTTGGTTTCTACTTATTCCTAACTTACAATACAAGTTACATATTGACGCTGGTTTACGGCTACAGGCTCTCAACCGATTATGGGTCTTGAGCCCTCATCTACCTTCATGGGCTTTAACATGCTTAACTACTAATGAAGTTAATCCGGCCCAGATAGGCCGGTTTACACCCAGTAGTAATATCCCCAACAAATGATGTGTGAGTAATTTACTTTAGACCTTCGGGTCCATAGTTATTAGCTAGATGGCTTCTTATCTCTCTTTGGATCTCAATACAATGTTCTCCCCGATCTTCTTAGAGATCTATTCTTTTGCAGTGTGTTTGTCGAGATCCGATGAATTGTGGGTTTATGATCAAGTTTATCTATGAATAATATTTGATTCTTCTCTAAAATCTTTTATGTATGATTGGTTATCTTTGCAAGTCTCTTTGAATTATCAGTTTGGTTTGGTCTACTAGATTGATCTTTCTTGCAATGGGAGAAGTGCTTAGCTTTGGGTTCAATCTTGCGGTGTCCTTTCCCAATGACAGCAGGGGCAACAAGGCACATATTGTATTGTCGCCATCGAGGATAAAAAGATGGGGTTTATATCATATTGCTTGAGTTTATCCCTCTACATCATGTCATCTTGCCTAATGCGTTACTCTGTTCTTATAAACTTAATACTCTAGATGCATGCTGGATAGCAGTCGATGTGTGGAGTAATAGTAGTAGATGCAGAATCGTTTCAGTCTACTTGTCGTGGACGTGATGCCTATATACATGATCATGCCTAGATATTCTCATAATTATTCACTTTTCTATCAATTGCTCGACGGTAATTTGTTCACCCACCGTAATACTTATGCTATCTTCAGAGAAGCCACTAGTGAAACATATGGCCCCCGGGTCTATCTTTTATCATATAAGTTTCCAATCTATTTTATTTCGCAATCTTTACTTTCAATCTATGTCATAAAAATACCAAAAATATTTATCTTATTATTATTATCTTTATCAGATCTCACTCTCGTAAGTGACCATGAAGGGATTGACAACCCCTTTATCGCTTTGGTTGCGAGGTTCTTATTTGTTTGTGTAGGTACGAGGGACTTGCGTGTAGTCTCCTACTGGATTGATACCTTGGTTCTCAAAAACTGAGGAAAATACTTATGCTACTTTGCTGCATCACCCTTTCCTCTTCAAGGGAAAACCAATGCAGTGCTCAAGAGGTAGCAGTGCGCAGCGTCGCAGGTGCTCCCCGGCGTCGACCTGGTGGTGCAGACGAAGTGGCGGAGCACGGCGGTCCTCCTGGACATCTTCTTTGCCGACGAGAAGCACGGTGTCCGCGGGATCGACGCGACGATGATGACCGCGGAGCTCGGGCGTGGTTCATATCGAGGGAGGGAGACGAGGAAGAAGAATGAGGGGATTAGGGTTCGGGGCGTCGCGAGGCAGGTCTTGTAGGCGTCGGGGAGGCCGCGGGATGGCCGGCACGTCGACAGTCCCGGCCATGGTGGCCTGGATGGCTGCCACGCCCCTCCCCTGCCTCCTTTAGCGGGACGTGGGAGGGGAGGTGGTGGTGGGCTGGGCCGGAGGCACTGTGGCCACATATGGTCCAGTGGCCCAGTAGTTTTAGGCCCCTTTTCATTTCCCTTTTATTTCAAATTCCCTTTTCAGTTATGCAAAATGTTTGGCCACAAGATGTCTTTTGTAAAATATGGGGTTGTGCCACATAATTACCTTACAATAATTAGCAGTGTCACAAAAAAGGTTTTGTGAGCATTAGTATTCATTTGAATTTTTCATAAATGTGAATGGGTTGAAAAGGTTGTTTTGGGCACTACTTTAAATATGTTTGGGGCAATTCAATATCTCAAATAATATATATTTTTCTTCATGACATTTAGCTAGTGAATTTTTGCAACCCAGCAAACATTTTTGTTTTACCGCTTGAAGTAATGATAATTCGACTTTATTTTAATTTGAATTTGTATTCGGTTAGGAACAAAGTGAGGTTTAGATAAATTAATTGCAATGACATGACACCATTAGGGTGTGACTACTATAGCTTAACTACCAGGGTGTTACATATGGTTAACTCAGACAAACTGTTTTCAATTAGGGACACAACAGAAACGATTCAACTTAACAAGATGTGTGTGATATGTGGCATACAGTTCATATGGATGAACTGTTTGCGATGAGCCAAAAGAACACAAACGAGTCATGTAAACAAGATGTGTGTGATACATGTCAAACAGCCGACTCGAATGAACTGTTCGATGTGAAATTACAACACAGACGGTCAATGCAGTTACTTCGTGTGTGATTCTGTGTGTACAAAAAACTTTGAAAAATGCAAACTAGTTCCTTGCGGTGGCGGAATATCACACACGATGCGTCTGCGAGTACTCGTGTGCGATGATTAGTATGTTACACATATGTTTCCTTATGTTAACATGTGTGTGAATTCACAATATGGACAGTAAATCTGCAAATGCCTTCTGGTCATCGGGCACACGCTTAAACTCAATGAACTGTGTACGATACTAATACTTTCCATGAAAATTTATGAACTTGGGTAACAAAAGTTGAGTAACATATATATATATTGGTTACACTAGTCGACAAAAGGAGGATCTTCATAACACGGTTTTGACAACCATATGGTCCATATCTACATACTTAACATAGTAACAACTATCACATTTTAAGAGGCTAAGGGCCAACAACCATATGGTCCATATCTACATACATAACATATATAGTAACAGCTAGCACATTTTAAGAGGCTGAGGGCCAACAACCACAACTATCCACTGGAAGCAGCTTGATCATGGCGACTCGGCATCTCGTCAATGAAAAGGAAGAGCCCGCCTGTGCCTTGGTAGATCATGAGTACAACAATCTCTCCAATTTTCCAATATGGATGCATTGCCACGAGAAGCGAGAACTTGTTAATTTGAATGGTTCCATTTTTGCGGGAAACGCAGTACCTTGCAATCACTTTGGCATTATTACCAGGCACAAGTGTAATTCGACCATGCCAGGAAATCGATCCAGGAATTGCTGCAGGGGGCAATTTCTGTTGACATGTAGAATAAAAACAATTGTAACATATCGTTGAAGATATATATAGTTCATGAGCATCAACATTAAAATAAGACTTTTTACCAGCGTTTTGTGCACACAATTGGTCTTGTTCAGTGTGTGCACAATAGGTCTAATTAATCCCATCCAAAATCCAGCGTTCATATGCTGTGATGTCTCTGTCAGATTATCAACAAAGTTTATGACATGCTTCAAGTCCTTCTAGTGAAATTTAGTACGCTTAGTAACATACAGATCATTCACTATGCATCCAGCATATCCTACTTAAAAGGTGGAAAGGTATTATTTATTCAGAACATGGCAGAAGAATATTTAGTGCACATAAATTGGTAAATATAATTTGTTACTATGTAGGAACGGAGTCAGAATATGATATCACAATTGGTTGCTTAAATAGTGATAAATTGGTTGCTTAAATAGTAATATGACAGCAAGGAGAAAGTTGAAAGGACACTAACCTCGATCAGACTTTGATCGGTTGATGACGTTGGGGAAGTAAACATCCATGTTAATTAGACCAGGCTGTGGTGCATGCACTAGAATTTTATTGCTAGTTTTCAGTTCATAATACTTAGGCATTTTTCTCCAAAGGTCCGTTTTAAAATAGGAGTGACCATCTTTATCAAGTTTTACGCTAACCGTTATTGTAAATCCATACTGCGTTGTCAATATGACATCCTGGGGTCATCGGCAAAGTAAAGCCCAAGATTTCCTTCTACTCATGTTCTTGCAAAGCAAGGGATGTACTGCTTGAAATGAAAATTAAGATCGTAAATTAGATATATTAAAAATAACAGAGCAAGATGCAAATATGGGAGTAACTGATAGAACAGATCCATATATATAAAGAGAGAGAGAGATGAAAGCAAAGTACAAAAATATAGAATTAAAAATAGATAATATAGCAGAGATTTGATGCAAATACATAGATAATTTAGCAACAGACGGTATATGTTCCGAAATTTAGGCCATGCTGACGGTGGTAGGTTGAGATTGAACATATCGAGCGCTCCCTGAAGTCATCCAAAATGGTGAGATAGAACTTCGTTTCCGACTGGCCACGACCACAGTTGCCCGATTTGTGCTCGCATTGTGGACACATGAATGAACACCCACGAATCAGCTAGAACAAAAATGATTGCACGGCGATTTCTGCCGGTTGATTAACAACGACGGACGGACTGTAATAAGAGATGTGTTAATATTTCACTAATTAAGTTGATTACCTTCTCCATGAGAAAAATCCCCGGCCCAATTCCGCAGAAAACCCCAGTCGACCAGAGTCTAGAATGTTGGTGCAGATAGGCGGCGGAAAGCGGTGGAGGCGAAATCCAGTGCCGTTTGGAGCGTGACCTGCGCCTGCCGCCAACAGCCGTCGAGCTTAGGGTGCAAAGTTGCGGAGGATTCCGCGGCGAGTGAGTGGGGACGAAGTGGGTGAGGGTTTTCTATTCCTTTTGCATGTGTGAGTGAACACACACAGTTCGTAGAGGTGACGGAGATGAATCGTGTGCGATAGTAAATCACCGTGATTGAATGGGAATCCAAATTTCCTTTGTCCTTCATCCTTGAGTTTTTTTGTATGATGAACATAAACCCTGCTAATCACCGTGTTCAAATTTGACACTTTTCAGGGTTCATTTACAATATTTACGGGATTATGTGCATTTTGTAGGCATTAATGCACGTAATTCAAATTCAAACAATCGGTGCATGAAAGGGTGCACAAAACGGTCTGGAAAACCATGCGCGTGCTATTTAGTACATTCTCATGCCTTTTATAAGGAATGGACAGATATTTCAAGGAAATGTGTGGAAATAGTCAACCATAAACGCGTCGTTTACTGGGTTAACAACTATACAAAAATGAAATACATGCTTGGAAAACACATGACGCCTGGTGTGGTGCCATGGTATGACCTCACTGTGCCCTGGTAAAAATGTCGTCATGCACATCTTTCATAAAACGAACCATCATCAACGAAGTTTCATGGTTTCAAGGGGGAAATCACCAAGATTGAAGGGGGGTCCAAATTTCCTTTGTCCTTTGTCCATGAGTTTTTTTCTGTGATGAACATACAACCTGCAAATCATTATGTTCAAACTTGGCACATTTCCGGGTTCATTTGCCATATTTAGGGGATTATGCGCATTTCCTAGGCATTAATGCACATAACTCAAGTTCAAACAATCGATGCATGAAAGGGTCCACAAGAACGGCCTGGAAAACCATGCTCGTGCCATTTAGTAAATTCGCATGCCTTTTACAAGGAATAATAGATAGATATTTCATTGAAATGTGTGGCAATAGTCAACCACAAATGTTTGTTTGTTGGGTTTTCAACTATACAAAAAATGAAATAAATGCTTACAAAACATGACGCCTGTCATGGTGGCATGGTATGACCTCACGATGCCCTGGTAAAAATTTGATAAGATTTGGCTTATGTCGTCATGCACGCCCTTCATAAATCGAACCATCATCGAGGAAGTTCCATGCTTTAGAGAGGGAAAATCCCCAAGAATGAAGGGGAATCCCAATTTTCGTCCTAGTTTGTCATTCAGTATTTTTCCAGCGATCAACATACCGCCTCAAATGCAACGTGTTCAAATTGGACATTTTCCTGGGCTCATTTATCATATTTAGGGGATTATGTGCATTTTCTAGGCATTAATGGACATAATTCAAATTCGAACAATCGGTGCATGAAAAGGTGCACAAGAACGGTCTGGAAAACTATGCTCGTGTTATTTAGTACATTCTCATGCCTTTTACAAGGAATGGACAGATATTTCAAGGAAATGTGTGGCAATAGTCAACCATAAATGCGTCGTTTACTCGATTAACAACTATACAAAAAATGAAACACATGGATGGAAAACATGACGCCTCGCATGGTGCCATGGTATGGCCTCACCATGCCCTGGTAAAAATTGGAGAATGTTTTTCTTATGTCGTGATGCGCGCCTTTCATAAATCGAACCATCATCGAGGAAGTTTCTTGGTTTCAACGGGAAAATCACCAGATTATAGGGGTGTCCAAATTTCCTTTGTCCTTTCTCTTTTGTCCATGAGTTTTTTTCTATGATGAACATACAACCTGCAAATCACCATGTTCAAATTTGGCACTTTTCCGAGTTCGTTTGCCACATTTAGGGGATTATATGCATTTCCTAGGCATTAATGTGCATAATTCAAGTTCAAAAAATTGATGCATGAAAGCGTCTACAAGAGCGGCCTGGAAAACTATGCTCATCCCATTTAGTAAATTCCCATGCCTTTTACAAGGAATAATGGATAGATATTTCGTTGAAATGTGTGACAATAGTCAACCACAAATGTTTGTTTGTTGGGTTTTCAACTATAGAAAAAATAAAATAAATGCTTAAAAGACATGACGCCTGGCATGGTGCCATGGTATAACCTCACCATGCCCTAGTAAAAATTTGATAAGGTTTGTCTTATATCGTCATGCATGCCCTTCATAAATCGAACCATCACCGAGGAAGTTCCATGCTTTCGAGAGGGAAAATCCCCAATATTGAAGGGGAATCCAAATTTCCGTCATAGTTTGTCATTCAGTTTTTTTTCCAACGATCAACATACCGCCTCAAATGCAACATGTTCAAGTTTGACATTTTCCCTGGCTCATTTTGTCATATTTAGAGGATTATGTGCATTTTCTAGGTGTTAATGGACATAATTCAATTTCGAACAATCGGTGCATGAAAAGGTGCACAAGAACGGTCTGGAAAACCATGCCCGTGTTATTTAGTACATTCACATGCCTTTTACAAGGAATGGACGGATATTTTAAGGAAATGTGTGGCGATAGTCAACCATAAACACGTCGTTTACTCGGTTAACAACTATACAAAAAATGAAACACATGGATGGAAAACATGACACCTGGCGTGGTGCCATGGTATGGCCTCACCATGCCCTGGTAAAAATTGGAGAATGTTTTCCTTATGTCGTGGTGCGCGCCTTTCATAAATCGAACCATCACCGAGGAAGTTTCATGGTTTCAAGGGGGAAATCACCAAGATTGAAGGGGGACCAAATTTCCTTTATCCTTTTTCCACGAGTTTTTTTCTACGATGAACATACAACATGCAAATCATCGTATTCAGATTTGGCACTTTTTCAGGTTCATTTGTCATATTTAGAGGATTATGTGCATTTCCTAGGCATTAATGCGCATAATTCAAGTTCAAACAATCGATGCATGAAAGGTCCACAAGAATGGCCTAGAAAACCATGCTCGTGCCATTTAGTACATTCTCATGCCTTTCACAAGGAATGGATAGATTTTTCGATGAAATGTGTGGCAATAGTCAACCACAAATGTTTGTTTGTTGGGTTTTCAACTATAGAAAAAATGAAATAAGTACTTAAAAAACATGACGCCTGGCATGGTGCCATGGTATGACCTCACCATGCCCTGGCAAAAATTTGAGAAGGTTTGGCTTATGTCGTCATGCACGCCCTTCATAAATCAAACATCACCGAGGAAGTTCCATGCTTTCGAGAGGGAAATCCTCAAGATTGAAAGGGAATCAATTTTTTTTTTCATTCTTTGCCCTGGAGTTTTTTTTCTACGACGAACATACACCCTGCAAATCACTGTGTTCAAATTTGGCATTTTTCCGGGCTCATTTACCATATTTTGGGGATTATGTGCATTTTCTCGGCATTTAGCGCATATAAATCCAATCCAGCTACAGGTGCACGGGTGTGATGTGAGGGACGTGTATTGTCGTTCGATCGCGGCGCATCCAATGGTGCACACGCGTGATCCGCATGGCTGGGATTCTGGCCAATCATAACACAACACATAATAGGCTCAGCGCATACTGTTACCCGAAGCGATGAAGATGAACCGTGTGCGATAATGAACGAGCAAAATTGTAAGGGAAGCCAAATTTCTGTTGTCGTTTGTCGCTGAGCTCTTGAATACCACCGCACCGTACGGCTGCCCGGCCCCTCCATCCCAGAGCTCTCTCTAGGCGTCGTCCATGGCACCGCGGCGCACAGTAAGTGGTAAAGAAGCGATGACATCCCGCCGCGCCGTGTTCCTCGCCGCCCGCGACCGCACACATGGTAAGGAAGCGATGGCATCTCGCCGCGCCTAGTTCATCGCCGCCGCCGGCCAAACAGTTACATGGGCGTACTTTGAGCCTGGCGTGGCCGAATGGGCGGTGGATCTACAGGCGGCCAAAGCCGCACAGAAGGAGTGGAAAAGGCAGAAAGCAATCAAGAAAAGAGAGTCGCACCGCCACAAGAAAAAGAGGCCGCACGCCGTGGTGAAGACATCTTGGCAGAGATTGAAGCATGATGGGCTGCCGCCTACAAGGCCGGAAAGGAGAACGTTGGCGTCTGGCCAGCATGCCCTGATGGCAGCATGTGAGAAATAGTTTAAGTTTGTAGTATTGGAGCAAATTACCAGTAGTACTTTAAGTTTGTAGTATTAATGTACAATGTCGGTAAGAACATCCCCTGAGGGCTTTGAGCGTTGATTAGCATGTGTGCCCGTGTGCATTTTTTTGTGTTAATCATTAGAAGATCACAAAACACACGGTTTCTATGTCGTACCCATCTGCGCTTTTTGCGTTAATGACCTATAAGTCAGTTACCTATGCGATATTTCCTAATAAACCAGGCGTACCATTGACCGAAAAAAATCAAGTACACGTGTACATTTTTTTGGAGACGGGATCTGCCAACTTCCTTTTTTCTCGCACACGAGTATTTTACGCGCTTCGTCTGCATTGTGTGTTTCCCCCGCCAAAGTTTCAAGTTTCGCACCAAAATTTTCATTAGGCGCGCGATATCAGAATTTATTCCTCCAGCCACATCCCCTTCCCCTTAGTATCCCCCCTCCCTCGCCCCTCCCCCTACCGGCATCTCAAACCGCCGCCGCCGCAACCACAGCTTCAACCACATTTACGTTCTGCTCGGATCTAGTCAGGTAACCCACCAATCTCTATCACGTCCCCGGTCTGATTGCCTAAATGGCGCGTGCGAAACATCCTCATGCCTCCAAATCCCCGCCGCCAGGAGCTGATGGCGGTCCATGGCGTGATGGCCACTGTGCGTGTTGACCCGAAGGAACACCTCGCCTCCGCCGCCGCTGCCGACATGGTGCAGGCTCTGGCCCAGATGAAGTCCCCCAACGACTACCCCCCAGGACTTAACAGGTAAGATCTGACCAGCTAAATCTTACCAATACCACTTGCAACGGTTATGATTTATACGGTTGATGTATTAAGCATGTTCGTGCCTTGTTTATTTCAGTACTGCACACTGTGTGATGTTCAAATATTACCGTGTCCAGCTCAATTTCACCAATACCAGCAACAAAATTACAATACATGACTTAGGATATCACTAGAGATGCTGCCCATTTGCTATTTTTAGTGGATGCTAACCCTGTTGTACTTAACATGCATGTCCATGTACTTACGAAGGGTCATAACGGCCGATGCTTTTGTTTGCCGTCGAGGTGAGCTGCATCCCATGTCTTACAGTATTTCACATAATTTGTGCAATTGCAGTTTAACTTCTACCATTTAGTGGTTGCCTATAGGTACACATGTCAGTGGCACAGATCCACGCTTCGACCCGGAGGAACAGCACACCTCCGCTGTCGCTGACTTTGGGCGAGCTCTGGCCAAGATGAAGTGCCCCAGCAACTACCTCTCAGGACTTACCAAGTATGTACTCACCAGTTCAATCTTACCAATACCAGTTGCAATTAATGTCTATTTCTGTATGGTCGATGTATTAAGCATGTTCTAGTAAACATGCCTAACACGTTTTTTCTACTTTCCCTATCTTTTTATAGACATCTGGGAGATTCTCTGCTCTGGCATCACCTGCCTTGTGATGTTTAACTATGCCAATTGCATTTTTTATCAGTATCGGTTTCAATGTCTATTAAGCCTGTTGCAATTAACAGTTGAATCCATTTTTAAACAGTTGTATTTCAATGGCTACAAACATACAAAACATGACTTAGGATGTTGTTAAGCCTGTTGCAATTAACAGTTGTATCCATTTTTTAATCTGTCCATTTGCTACCATGCTACTCTCTGCAATGAAAATATACTAGAGATGCTGCCCCATTTGCTATTTTTAGTGGATGCTAACCTTGTTTTACTTAACATGCTTGTCCATGTACTTATGCAGGGTCATAACGGCCGATGCTGTTGTTTGTCGTCAAGGTTAGCTGCATCACATGTCTTACAGTATTTCACATCATTTCTGCAATTGTAGTTTGACTTCTACCATTTACTAGTTGCCTGTAGGTACACATGTCAGTGGCACTGATCCACACTTCGAGCCGGAGGAACAACTCGCCTCCGCCGCCGCTGACTTTGGGCGGGCTCTGGCCAAGATGAAGTGCCCCGGCAACTACCTCTCAGGACTTACCAAGTATGTACCCACCAGTTCAATCTTACCGATACCAGTTGTAATTGTTGGCTATGTTTTGTACTGTCGATGTATTAAGCATGTTGTACTAAACATGCCTAACACGTTTGAGCTATTTTCCCTACCTTTTTATAGACAACTGGCCCATTATCTGCTCTAGCAGCACCTGCCCTGTGATGTTTAACTCTGCTAATTCCATTTTTATCAGTACCGGTTTCAATGGCCATTAAGCCTGTTGCAATTAACAGTTGTATCCATTTTAAAGAGTTGTATATCAATGGCTAAAAACTTACAAAACATGAATTAGGATGGTGTTAAGCCTGTTGCAATTAACAGTTGTATCCATTTTTTAATCCGTCCCTTTGCTACTGTTCTACTCTTTCGAAATGAAGATATCACTGCAGATGCTGTTGTTTTATTACCATTTGCTATTTTTGGTGGATGTTAACCCTATTGTAGTTAACGTTGGCTTTCCATGTACTTACACAGGGCTACAATGGGCGATGTTGTTGTTTATCGTCGAGGTTAGCTACATCCCATGTCTTATACACCATCTATTCCTAAATAAAAGTATTTTTAGAGATTCCAATATAGACTCCATAAGGAGCAAAATGAGTGAATCTAGATTCTAATCTAAACTATATCTATAATTCTATATACATCCGTATGTAGTTCATATTGAAATCTCAAAAAAATACGTGTACTTAGAAACATAGGTAGTTGTATTTTACATCATTTGTGCAATCTCAGTTTAGCTTCTAACATTTACTGGTTGCTTGTAGGTACATATATGAGCGGTAATGATCCACACTTCGATCCCTTTTGCGTATGGGGCAATGAGATATTCATGAACAAGCGTCAAATGAGGAAACTAAGAAAGATTGTTAGGCGAAAGAAATGGGTGATTGGAATTAAGCTCTTTATTTACACTTTGTCGAAGACAACAGTGAACTTTAGGATGGTAAGTAATGTGTTGCCTTTTCCCCATGCCCACAACAAGTTACTCTATTAGACCTCAGTATCTGATATTTTTCTCTTTTCAGTGGTTTCCGGAGCTATTTACTGATGATTACCTTGCAAACGACATGACTGGAGAGGCAACTAAGGTTAAAGTATACAATTCATGTTACCATGATAATGCTCTAGAAGTCTTCTTGAAGGCGGTGAAGGATGGGCGGGCGATCGTCAGAAGGGGTTGGACAAAAGTGGTTCGTGCCTATGGCATGCAGGAAGGCACATTATGGGCATTCCGCTTCTTCAACACTGTCGGCAGTCAAAATGATTTACACTTGTCTCTTCACCTTTACCGCCTTTAAATACTATGGTTCATCATAGTTAATTGCTGCCTAATCCTGTAATTACTGAACATATTGTACTCGCAAATTTATTTATGGATTCGTTGTTGAACCATTGTGCTGAGAATTTGAATTGCACGTTTCGTATTTCAAAATTTCCAATTAGAATAATAAATTACAGACAAAAATAAAAATAGAACAGACGGTCATGGAACTTTGCAAACGGTTCTGGCAGTAAAAGCGCTTGTGATGGATAGCCCAATGCCACACAGTTTTCTACATCAAATAGTGTGTGATGTAGTTAATGAAAGCAAACAGTTAACCAAGGCAGACCGTGTGTGATAGCTACACCTTTCACACACGAGTGTATACATAAAACCGTGTGGGATGTACATTCGAACAGAAACGTTTTCCCTGGATTGACTGTGTGGGATGTACATTAGAACGGAAACATTTTCCTTGGATTGTCTATGTGTGATATACATACAAACGGAAATGATTTTCTGGGATTCACCGTGTGGGATCTACATACCTACGGAAATGATTTTCTCGGATTACCGTGTGAGATGTACATACCTACGGAAATGATTGGGTTTCGATGCCTCGCCCGATTGCACATGGCCCCAGCCTGGGTCCTAGGAGGGCCTATCCCCGACAATTTTTGGGTCGTGTGGGAAGGACACCCTATCGCACACACTCACTTGGCGACGGTGTTGTGGAACGTAGTAATTTCAAAAAAATTCCTACGCACACGCATGATCATGGTGATGCATAGCAACGAGAGGGGGAGAGTGTGATCTACGTACCCTTGTAGATCGACAACGGAAGCGTTAAGTTGGTTGATGTAGTCGTACGTCTCCACGGCCCAACTGATCAAGCACCGAAACTACGGCACCTCCGAGTTCTAGCACACGTTCAGCTCGATGACGATCCCCGGACTCCGATCCAGCAAAGTGTCGGGGAAGAGTTCCGTCAGCACGACGGCGTGGTGACGATCTTGATGTTCTACCGTCGCAGGGCTTCGCCTAAGCACCGCTACAATATTATCGAGGACTATGGTGGAAGGGGGCACCGCACACGGCTAAGGATATGATCACGTGGATCAACTTGTGTCTCTAGGGGGTGCCCCTGCCTCCGTATATAGAGGCTCAAAGAGGGGGGCTGGCCGGCCAGGAGGAGGCGCGCCAGGAGGGGGGAAAAGAGGAGAGAGAGGAGGAAGGGGGCCGGCCCCGTCTCCTTGTCCTATTTGGACCAAGGGGGGAGGGGCGCGCGGCCCATCTATGGCCACCTCTCCTCTCTTCCACTAAGGCCCACTAAGGCCCATATACCTCCCGGGGGGTTCCGGTAACCTCCCGGTACTTCGGTAAAATCCCGATTTCACCCAAAACACTTCCGATATCCAAACATAGGCTTCCAATATATCAATCTTTATGTCTCGACCATTTCGAGACTCCTCGTCATGTCCATGATCACATCCGGGACTCCAAACAACCTTCGGTACATCAAAATGCATAAACTCATAATATAACTGTCATCGTAACCTTAAGCGTGCGGACCCTACGGGTTCGAGAACAATGTAGACATGACCGAGACACGTCTCCGGTCAATAACCAATAGTGGAACCTGGATGCCCATATTGGTTCCTACATATTCTACGAAGATCTTTTATCGGTCAGACCGCATAACAACATACGTTGTTCCCTTTGTCATCGGTATGTTACTTGCCCGAGATTCGATCGTCGGTATCCTATACCTAGTTCAATCTCGTTACCGGCAAGTCTCTTTACTCATTCTGTAATACATCATCCCGCAACTAACTCATTAGTTGCAATGCTTGCAAGGCTTAAGTGATGTGCATCACCGAGAGGGCCCAGAGATACCTCTCCGACAATCGGAGTGACAAATCCTAATCTCGAAATACGCCAAACCAACATGTACCTTTGGAGACACCTGTAGAGCTCCTTTATAATCACGACGTTTGGTAGCACACAAAGTGTTCCTCTGGCAAACGGGAGTTGCATAATCTCATAGTCATAGGAACATGTATAAGTCATGAAGAAAGCAATAGCAACATACTAAACGATCGGGTGCTAAGCTAATGGAATGGGTCATGTCAATCAGATTATTCAACTAATGATGTGATCCCGTTAATCAAATAACAACTCTTTGTCCATGGTTAGGAAACATAACCATCTTTGATTAACGAGCTAGTCAAGTAGAGGCATACTAGTGACACTTTGTTTGTTTATGTATTCACACATATATTATGTTTCCGGTTAATACAATTCTAGCATGAATAATAAACTTTTATCATGATATAAGGAAATAAATAATAACTTTATTATTGCCTCTAGGGCATATTTCCTTCAGTCTCCCACTTGCACTAGAGTCAATAATCTAGATTACACAGTAATGATTCTAACACCCATGGAGCCTTGGTGCTGATCATGTTTTGCTCGTGGAAGAGGCTTAGTCAACGGGTCTGCAACATTCAGATCCGTATGTATCTTGCAAATCTCTATGTCTCCCACCTGCACTAGATCCCGGATGGAATTGAAGTCTGTATAAAACCAAATGCTTTGATCACACTATCAAAGCGTTTATTCCAACTCCGAGAGGCTTGCACCAGTCCATAAATGGATCGCTGGAGCTTGCACACTTTGTTAGCTCCCTTTGGATCGACAAAACCTTCCGGTTGCATCATATACAACTCTTCTTCCAGAAATCCATTCAGGAATGCAGTTTTGACATCCATCTGCCAAATTTCATAATCATAAAATGCGGCAATTGCTAACATGATTCGGACAGACTTAAGCATCGCTACGGGTGAGAAGGTCTCATCGTAGTCAACCCCTTGAACTTGCCGAAACCCTTTTGCGACAAGTCGAGCTTTGTAGACAGTAATATTACCGTCGGCGTCAGTCTTCTTCTTGAAGATCCATTTATTCTCAATTGCTTGCCGATCATTGGGCAAGTCAACCAAAGTCCATACTTTGTTCTCATACATGGATCCCATCTCAGATTTCATGGCTTCAAGCCATTTTGCGGAATCTGGGCTCACCATCGCTTCTTCATAGTTCGTAGGTTCATCATGATCTAGTAGCATGACTTCCAGAACAGGATTACCGTACCACTCTGGTGCGGATCTCACTTTGGTTGATCTACGAGGTTCAGTAGTATCTTGTTCTGAAGTTTCATGATCTTTATCATTAGCTTCCTCACTAATTGGTGTAGGTGTCTCAGAAACAGGTTTCTGTGATGTACTACTTTCCAACAAGGGAGCAGGTACAGTTACCTCGTCAAGTTCTACTTTCCTCCCACTCACTTCTTTCGAGAGAAACTCCTTCTCCAGAAAGTTTCCGAACTTAGCAACAAAAGTCTTGCTTCGGATCTGTGATAGAAGGTGTATCCAATAGTCTCCTTTGGATATCCTATGAAGACACATTTCTCCAATTTGGGTTCGAGCTTATCAGGTTGAAGCTTTTTCACATAAGCATCGCAGCCCCAAACTTTCAGAAACGACAACTTTGGTTTCTTGCCAAACCATAGTTCATAAGGTATCGTTTCAACGGATTTTGATGGTGCCCTATTTAACGTGAATGCGGCCGTCTCCAAAGCATAACCCCAAAACGATAGCGGTAAATCAGTAAGAGACATCATAGATCGCACCATATCTAGTAAAGTACGATTACGACGTTCGAACACACCATTACGCTGTGGTGTTCCGGGTGGCGTGAGTTGTGAAACTATTCCACATTGTTTCAAATGTACACCAAACTCATAACTCAAATATTCTCCTCCACGGTCAAATTGTAGAAACTTTATTTTCTTGTTACGATGATTTTCAACTTCACTCTGAAATTCTTTGAACTTTTCAAACGTTTCAGACTTATGTTTCATTAAGTAGATATACCCATATCTGCTTAAGTCATCTGTGAAGGTGAGAAAATAACGATATCCGCCACGAGCCTCAATATTCATCGGACCACATACATCTGTATGTATAATTTCCAACAAATCTGTTGCTCTCTCCATAGTTCCGGAGAACGGAATTTTAGTCATCTTGCCCATGAGGCATGGTTCGCAAGTACCAAGTGATTCATAATCAAGTGGTTCCAAAAGTCCATCAGTATGGAGTTTCCTCATGCGCTTTACATCGATATGACCTAAACGGCAGTGCCACAAATAAGTTGCACTATCATTATCAACTCTGCATCTTTTGGCTTCAACATTATGAATATGTGTGTCACTACTATCGAGATTCAATAAGAATAGACCATTCTTCAAGGGTGCATGACCATAAAAGATATTACTCATATAAATAGAACAACCATTATTCTCTGATTTAAATGAATAACCGTCTCGCATCAAACAAGATCAGATATAATGTTCATGCTTAACGCTGGCACCAAATAACAATTATTTAGGTCTAATATTAATCCCGAAGGTAGATGTAGAGGTAGCGCGCCAACTGCGATCACATCGACTTTGGAACCGTTTCCCACGCGCATCGTCACCTCGTCCTTAGCCAATCTTCGCTTAATCCGTAGTCCCTGTTTCGAGTTGCAAATATTAGCAACAGAACCAGTATCAAATACCCAGGTGCTACTGCGAGCATTAGTAAGGTACACATCAATAACATGTATATCACATATACCTTTGTTCACCTTGCCATCCTTCTTATCCGCCAAATACTTGGGGCAGTTCCGCTTCCAGTGACCAGTCTGCTTGCGGTAGAAGCACTCAGTTTTAGTCTTCGGTCCAGACTTGGGTTTCTTCTCTCGAGCAGCAACTTGCTTGCCGTTCTTCTTGAAGTTCCCCTTCTTCTTCCCTTTGCCCTTTTTCTTGAAACTAGTGGTCTTGTTTACCATCAACACTTGATGCTCCTTCTTGATTTCTACCTCCGCGGCTTTCAGCATTGCGAAGAGCTCGGGAATAGTCTTATTCATCCCTTGCATATTATAGTTCATCACGAAGCTCTTGTAGCTTGGTGGAAGTGATTGGAGAATTCTGTCAATGACGCTATCATCTGGAAGATTAACTCCCAGTTGAATCAAGTGATTACAATACCCAGACATCTTGAGTATATGCTCACTGACAGAACTGTTCTCCTCCATCTTGCAGCTATAGAACTTATTGGAGACTTCATATCTCTCAATCCGGGCATTTGCTTGAAATATTAACTTCAACTCCTGGAACATCTCATATGCCCCATGACGTTCAAAACGTCGTTGAAGTCCCGGTTCTAAGCTGTAAAGCATGGCGCATTGAACTATCGAGTAGTCATCAGCTTTGCTCTGCCAGACGTTCATAACATCTGGTGTTGCTCCAGCAGCAGGCCTGGCACCCAGCGGTGCTTCCAGGACGTAATTCTTCTGTGCAGCAATGAGGATAATCCTCAAGTTACGGACCCAATCCGTGTAATTGCTACCATCATCTTTCAACTTTTCTTTCTCAAGGAACTCATTAAAATTCAGCGGAACAACAGCACGGGCCATTTATCTACAATCATACATAAATAAGCAAGATACTATCAGGCACTAAGTTCATGATAAATTTAGGTTCAATTAATCATATTACTTAAAGAACTCCCACTTAGATAGACATCCCTCTAATCCTCTAAGTGATTACGTGATCCAATTCAACTAAACCATGTCCGATCATCACGTGAGATGGAGTAGTTTCATTGGTGAACATCACTATGTTGATCATATCTACTATATGATTCACGCTCGACCTTTCGGTCTCCGTGTTCCGAGGCCATATCTATATATGCTTGGCTCGTCAAGTATAACCTGAGTATTCCGCGTGTGCAACTGTTTTGCACCCGTTGTATTTGAACGTAGAGCCTATCACACCCGATCATCACGTGGTGTCTCAGCACGAAGAACTTTCGCAACGGTGCATACTCAGGGAGAACACTTCTTGATAATTAGTGAGAGATCATCTTATAATGCTACCGTCAATCAAAGCAAGATAAGATGCATAAAAGATAAACATCACATGCAATCAATATAAGTGATATGATATGGCCATCATCATCTTGTGCTTGTGATCTCCATCTCCGAAGCACCGTCATGATCACCATCATCACCGGCGCGACACCTTGATCTCCATCGTAGCATCGTTGTCGTCTTGCCAATCTTATGCTTCCACGACTATCGCTACCGCTTAGTGATAAAGCAAAGCATTACAGCGCGATTGCATTGCATACAATAAAGCGACAACCATATGGCTCCTGCCAGTTGCCGATAACTCAGTTACAAAACATGATCATCTCATACAATAAAATTTAGCATCATGTCTTGACCATATCACATCACAACATGCCCTGCAAAAACAAGTTAGATGTCCTCTACTTTGTTGTTGCATGTTTTACGTGGCTGCTACGGGCTTAAGCAAGAACCAATCTTACCTACGCATCAAAACCACAACGATAGTTTGTCAAGTTGGTGTTGTTTTAACCTTCACAAGGACCGGGCGTAGCCACACTCGGTTCAACTAAAGTTGGAGAAACTGTCACCCGCAAGCCACCTGTGTGCAAAGCACGTCGGGAGAACCGGTCTCGCGTAAGCGTACGCGTAATGTCGGTCCGGGCCGCTTCGTCCAACAATACCGCCGAACCAAAGTATGACATGCTGGTAAGCAGTATGACTTATATCGCCCACAACTCACTTGTGTTCTACTCGTGCATATAACATCAACATATAAAACCTAGGCTCGGATGCCACTGTTGTGGAACGTAGTAATTTCAAAAAAAATCCTACGCACACGCAAGATCATGGTGATGCATAGCAACGAGAGGGGGAGAGTGTGATCTACGTACCCTTGTAGATCAACGACAGAAGCGTTAAGTTGGTTGATGTAGTCGTACGTCTCCACGGCCCGACCGATCAAGCACCGAAACTACGGCACCTCCGAGTTCTAGCACACGTTCAGCTCGATGACGATCCCCAGACTCCGATCCAGCAAAGTGTCGGGGAAGAGTTCGGTCAGCACGACGGCGTGGTGACGATCTTGATTTTCTACTGTCGCAAGGCTTCGCCTAAGCACCGCTACAATATTATCGAGGACTATGGTGGAAGGGGGCACCGCACACGGCTAAGGATATGATCACGTGGATCAACTTGTGTCTCTAGGGGTGCCCTTGCCTCCGTATATAAAGACTCAAAGAGGGGGGCTGACCGGCCAGGAGGAGGCGCGCCAGGAGGAGTCCTACTCCCTCCGGGAGTAGGACTCCCCCCCCTTTCCTAGTTGGAATAGGATTCGTGGAGGGGGGAAAAGAGGAGAGAGAGGAGGAAGGGGGGCCGGCCCCCTCTCCTTGTCCTATTCGGACCAAGGGGGGGAGGGGCGCGCGGCCCATCTATGGCCACCTCTCCTCTCTTCCACTAAGGCCCACTAAGGCCCATATACCTCCCGGGGGGTTCCGGTAACCTCCCGGTACTCCAGTAAAATCCCGATTTCACCCGGAACACTTCCGATATCCAAACATAGGCTTCCAATATATCAATCTTTATGTCTCGACCATTTCGAGACTCCTCGTCATGTCCGTGATCACATCCGGGACTCCGAACAACCTTCGGTACATCAAAATGCATAAACTCATAATATAACTGTCATCGTAACCTTAAGCGTGCGGACCCTACGGGTTCAAGAACAATGTAGACATGACTGAGACACGTCTCCGGTCAATAACCAATAGCGGAACCTGGATGCCCATATTGGTTCCTACATATTCTACGAAGATCTTTTATCGGTCAGACTGCATAACAACATACGTTGTTCCCTTTGTCATCAGTATGTTACTTGCCCGAGATTCGATCGTCGGTATCCTATACGTAGTTCAATCTCGTTACCGGCAAGTCTCTTTACTTGTTATGTAATACATCATCCCGCAACTAACTCATTAGTTGCAATGCTTGCAAGGATTAAGTGATGTGCATCACCGAGAGGGCCCAGAGATACCTCTCCGACAATCGGAGTGATAAATCCTAATCTCGAAATATGCCAACCCAACATGTACCTTTGGAGACACCTGTAGAGCTCCTTTATAATCACCCAGTTACGTTGTGACGTTTGGTAGCACACAAAGTGTTCCTCTGGCAAACGGGAGTTGCATAATCTCATAGTCATAGGAACATGTATAAGTCATGAAGAAAGCAATAGCAACATACTAAACGATCGGGTGCTAAGCTAATGGAATGGGTCATGTCAATCAGATCATTCAACTAATGATGTGATCCCGTTAATCAAATAACAACTCTTTGTCCATGGTTAGGAAACATAACCATCTTTGATTAACGAGCTAGTCAAGTAGAGGCATACTAGTGACACTCTGTTTGTTTATGTATTCACACATGTATTATGTTTCCGGTTAATACAATTCTAGCATGAATAATAAACTTTTATCATGATATAAGGAAATAAATAATAACTTTATTATTGCCTCTAGGGCATATTTCCTTCAGACGGTTCCAAATGCCGTCGCGGAAATGGGTTAAAACCGTTTGTTTAGGACCGACGCACACCAGTGCTACCTAGTTCACGACCTCGAGCTTGCTGCTGTCATTCATGCACTGAAGCAATGGCGACATTACCTTCTCGGTAATCGTTGTGAGATCTTCACCGACCACCAAAGTCTAAAGTATATGTTTACTCAGCCTGACCTGAACCTCCGTCAGCAAAGATGGAAGGAGACTGTTGCAGACTTTGACCTGGGTATTTCCTATACACCAGGCAAGGCTGATGTAATGGTTGATGCCTTGAGCCGCAAGTCTTACAACAACCACCTCAAGGTTCGAAAAGTTCAACCCTCGCTTGTTGAAGAATTTAGAAAGCTAAAACTCCATATTATCCCTCCTGGTGCACTCGCTCCCCCTGCCCCAGAGTTCCAAAAGATGGATCTTTGTGTTGTTCCTCAGGGTTCTCTAAATACCCTGGCTATCAAATCAGATCTTGTGGGCGATATCAAGACCATTCAATATTATGAGTCTGAAGTCGAGAAGATTAAACGCTATCTCGCAGAAGGAAAGCCGTCATTCTTCACTATCGCCGATGATGGCGCCTTGTACTTCAAAGGCCGCCTAGTGGTGCCATGTTCGAGGAAAAACCTGGATCATACTCCAAAGGTTATGAAAGAAGCTCATGATACGCCTCTGTGTATCCATCCTGGTAGTACAAAGATGCATCAAGACATCCGTCAGAGATTCTGGTGGTCTAATATGAAGCAAGACATTGCTTGTTATGTTGCTGAGTGTGATGTTTGCCGTCGTATCAAAGCAGAGCATCAAAGGCCTGCTGGAACTCTGCAAGCTATCTCTATTCCTGAATGGAAATGGGAGCATGTTGAAATGGACTTCGTCACTGGATTTTCCAAATCGCAGAAAGGTAATGATGATATTCTTGTCGTCATTGACCGGCTTTCTAAGGTTGCACATTTTCTGGCGGTGAAAGAAACGATCACTGATGGTCAACTTGCAACTCTCTACATGTCCAGAATTGTTTCACTTCACGGTATTCCACTAATTATCAGTTCGGACCATGTCAGCTTGTTCACTTCAAGCTTCTAGGCAAGTTTCCAAGAAGCTATGGGAACTCATATGTCATTCAGTACTGCGTTTCATCCTCAGTCGCAAGGGCAAGTTGAATGTGTCAACCAAGTTCTCGAAGACATGCTTCGAGCTTGTGTAATTTCCTTCGGCAAGAAATAGGAGGAATCTCTTCCGTATGCTGAGTTCTCCTATAACAATAGCTATCAAGCTAGTCTGAAGATGGCCCCTTCGAAGTGTTATATGGATGAAAGTGTCGAACCCCTCTAAATTGATCAGAAACTGGGGAACATCCACTCTTCGGTCCGGATATTATCCAACATGCCAAAGAACAAGTCTGCATCATTCGTGAGCATCTCAAGACTGCTCAGTCACGTCAGAAAAGTCAGTATGACCGCCATCACAAAGACATGGTCTATCAACCTGGCGAAAAGGCTTATCTTCGAGTTACACCAATGAAGGGTGCTCACCGCTTCGGGATCAAGGGCAAACTAGCTCCTCGCTATATTTGTCCATTCACTATTCTGGGAAGGCGTGGAAAAGTGGCATATCAACTGGAGCTTCCGTCAAACCTTTCTCAGGTTCATGATGTGTTCCACGTGTCACACCTCCGCCGCTGCTTCAAGGACCCAATCTGAGCGGTGGATCATGAAGTGCTCGAATTGCAACAAGACCTCTCCTATAAAGAGCGTCCAGTCTGCATTCTCGACCAAGATGAACTCCGCACACATTAGAAGGCGATCAAGTTCCTCAAGGTCCAGTGGTCACATCACTCTGAAGACGAAGCCACTTGGGAACGCGAGGATCGCCTGCGTGATGAATACCCCGCACTGTTTCCTTCTACCTCCTAAATCTCAGGACGAGACTTCTTGTAGTGGAGATTTGTGACGCCCGGATAATTATGCTACAGTAAACCAACGCTAATGATGTCATGTCACCTCTGTTACTGTTGTCAAACCTCGTGTTAGTTCAAAATGATTTGAATTCAAATTTAAATTAATGGCAAACAACCAAAGTTTTCAAAAATTAAAACAAAATGTTTGGCTTGTGCCAAATATTGCACGGGTAATTATAGTGAAGAAAACACATTTTTAGAAAATGCTAAAATGCTCTAAAATAAATAAAACAGAAAAAGGGAAATAAATAAAAGAAAAGAAAATACAAAACAAAAAACAAAAAAATAAAAAGAGGAAAGGCCCCCCAGCTGGGCCGTGGCCCAGCGGCCACTGCCAGCCAGGCCATCCCAAAAAAACCCCTTGGGCTATAACCCCCTCCCCACTCCCCGAACCCTAGCCTACGTCCACACTCTCCCCCCCCCACTCCTCGCTCTCCCTCCCGATCCAAATCGGGATCGGGGGCGCTCGACCTCGCGCCTCGCCGGAGCCGCCCGTCGCCGTCCACCGTCGTCCCACCTCGACCACGCCTCCCCGCCGGCCTTCCTCCTCGTCTCCTCATCCCTCTCCTCGACGAAGCGTCGTCCCCGTCCGCCTCCTCGACCCCCGCTGCCCGTACCCTACACTCCCGCAGTGAGGCATCGTTCTCCCCCTTCCCTGCTTCTGCTCGATGTCGACCGCGCGCCACGCCGTCGCCCACCTGATGCGCTCCGTCGCCCGCCTCTGCTGCGACGCTGGCCTTTGCCGCCCGCGCCTACGCCAGGCCGAGCCCACCTCCGCTGCCGTCGAACCACCGCAGCGCTGCTGCGCCCGCGCCGTCGACAGATGCCCCCAGCCTCGCCCCGCTACCTCTACTGACGGGCCTTCCCCTCTCGCGTCTGCTTCGCCTCCGGCTGCACTAGAGTTGTCGCGGCCGCCACACTCCGCCTCGCAGCCCCCCTACCGCACTCGCCTGCAGCTTGCCCCGCATGGCCCGCCACTCCCCTGGCCACGCGTCTACGCGCACGCGCTGCCGGTCGTGCGCCCTGCTGCCTTGTCCTGCTCCCGCGACTGCTCACACGCCCCCTCGGTGGGCACCTTCGCCCCGCCACTGCCAACCACAGGTGCCGCCCTTCACCAACGCCGTCCACGGTCGCCCCGCCCGGGCACTCCAGCCAGCCGCCCCTGTCCTCCCCCTCTCCGGCCGCGGCCACGGCCATCGGCACCAAGCCGCGCGCCCGCCCTTCACACACTGCCCCGCTGCGCCTGTTCGGGCAGCGCCCGCAACGCCCGAACCCGCTATGCCCCCCTGGCCCAATGACATGTGGGGCCCAGCCATGGAATGTTTTAAAAGGAAAAACAGAATTAAAAAATAAATAAATAAAATTAAATATTAATTTATTTATTAACTAAATAGTTAACTTAATTAATTTTGTTTAAATTAACTAATTAAGATTGATTAACAAATTAACCTAATTAACTAGTGTTAATTAGCTAAATAGTCCCTGATAGGTGGGACCCACCTGTTAGGTTGACCAAGTCAACGGTCAACGTTGACTGCTGATGTCATGATGACATCATAAAATGATTTCTGATTTAATTAATTCTATTAATTCTAAAAATGACGAGACATAGCCGGATATGTAGCCTGTTCGTCCGCCACACATCCCTAGCATAGAGAACACGCAACTTTCCCCTGCGGTTCATCTGTCCGAAAACGCGAAACATCGGGGATACTTTCCCGGTTGTTTCCCACCTTCGCCGGTATCACCTCCTACCGCGTTAGGGCACACCTGGCACCGTTTCTTGTCATGTCATGCATCGATATGCATCTGTTTGCATTGTATTCATTGTTTCTTCCCCCTCATCTCTCTGGTAGACTACGAGACTGACGCCGTTGCTGGTGCCCCGATCGATACGTTGTTGACGACCCCTCCTTGCTAGAGCAACCAGGGAAGCCCCCCCTTGATTAACCTGATATCGCCTATTCTTCTCTCTACTGCTTGCATTAGAGTAGTGTAGCATGTTACTGTTTTCTGTTAATCCTATCCTCATGCATAGCGTGTCTTTGCTACTTCTGTTGTTACCTTCACCTGCAATCTTAAATGCTTAGTATAGGATGCTAGTTTATCATCAGTGGCCCTACATTCTTGTCCGTCTGCCATGCTATACTATCGGGCCGTGATCACTCGGGAGGTGATCACGGGTATATAATTATATGCATAATATATGATACCTGTGGTGACAAAAGTCAGGTCAGCTCATAGAGTACCCGCGAGTGATTCACAGATTGGGACCGAAAGAACGTTTGTCCTGACGGCCCTCTGAGTGGACCTTTGTGGCAGAGCGACAGGGCAGGTTGAGACCACCTAGGTGAGAGGTGTGCCTGACCCTGGTCGGCGTCCGTGGTTACATCAATTAACATGCTTAACGATATCTTGGTATTTGATTAGAGCCTGGCCACTGGCCTATACGCACTAACCAACTAGGCGGGAGCATTTATGGGCACTCGACGTCGTGGTATCAGCCGAAGCCTTCTTGACGTCAGCGACTGAGCAGCGCACGTCGGATTGGACCGTAAGCCTGCGCTTGTATTAAGGGGCTAGGTCTGCTTCCGGCTGCGTACGCAACGTGCAGGTGTGCAATGGACGATGGGCCCAGACCCCTGCGTGCATAGGATTTAGACCAGCGTGCTGACCTCTCGGTTGAGCCTAGGTAGGGCTGCGACGTGTTGATCTTTCGAGGCCAGGCACGACCCAGGAAAGTGTGTCCGGCCAGAGGGATCGAGCGTGTTGGGTTATGTGGTGCACCCCTACAGGGAAGTTTATCTATTCGAATAGCTGTGTCCCTCGGTAAAAGGACAACCCGGAGTTGTACCTTGACCTTATGACAACTAGAATCGGATACTTAATAAAACACACCCTTTCAAGTGCCAGATACAACCCGGTGATCGCTCTCTCACAGGGCGACGAGGGGAGGATCGCCGGGTAGGATTATGTTATGCGATGATACTTGGTGAACTTACCATCTACTCTCTCCTATATGCTTCAAGATGTAGGCTGCCAGAAGCGTAGTCTTCGATAGGACTAGCTACCCCCCCTCTTATTCTGGCATTCTGTAGTTCAGCCCACATATACTACCCCTTTCATTGATACCAATGCATATGTAGTGTAGTTCCTTGCTTGCGAGTAATTTGGATGAGTACTCACGGCTGATTTGCTCCCCCTTTTCCCCCTTTCTATACCTGGTTGTCGCAACCAGATGCTGGAGCCAAGGAGCCAGACGCCACCGTCGACGACGACTCCTACTACACTGGAGGTGCCTCCTACTACGTGCAGGCTGTCGACGACGACCAGGAGTAGTTTAGGAGGATCCCAGGAAGGAGGCATGCGCCTCTTTCGATCTGTATCCTAGTTTGTGCTAGCCATCTTATGGCAACTTGTTTAACTTATGTCTGTACTCAGATATTGTTGCTTCCGCTGACTCATCCATGATTGAGCTCTTGTATTCGAGCCCTCGAGGCCCCTGGCTTGTAATATGATGCTTGTATGACTTATTTTATTTTTAGAATTGTGTTGTGATATCTTCCCATGAGTCCCTGATCTTGATCATACACGTTTGCGTGTATGATTTGTGTACGACTGAATCGGGGCGTCACAAAAGGGGTAGCGAGATACCATCATTATCATATTATATCATGATTGTTTTGACGAAGTGTTGGCGTTTGAGATATCTTATTATTGCTTGCAAGTTGATTATGACATTGATATGAGTAAATATAATTTCTAAGAGTTATTGTTTGCATGGTTAGTCATGATCTTTATTGAAAACCTGGGTATTATTTAAGCATATATATGGACACAAGAACAAAAGAGTTCATAAAAGTTTTTCTTTATCTCTTTCAGTTTGTCAACTGAATTGCTTGAGGACAAGAAATGGGTTAAGCCTAGGGGAGTTGATACGTCTCCATCCTATCTAATTTTTCTAATGCTTTTGCTCTTGTTTTGGACTCTAATTTGCATGATTTGAATGAAACTAACCCAGACTGACGTTGTTTTCAGTAGAACTACCATGGTGTTGTTTTTGTGCAAAAATTAAAGTTCTCGGAATTGGATGAAACCTTTTGGAGAATTATTTTGGAATAAATAAAAAATACTGGAACCAAGACCCACTGGAGGGGGGCACCAGGGCGTTCCACCCCCCTCTGGCGCCATGGTGGGTAGTCGGGCCCACAAGGCTTCGCTGACCCTAATTGCAACTCTATACATTCCTATTTTTGAAGAAAAACATAGGAGAGGAAGTTTCATCACGTTATACGATACGAAGCCGCGGCCACCTCTTGTTCTTCATCGGGAGGCCAGATCTGGAGTCCGCTCGGGGCTTCGAAGAGGGGGATCTTCCGTCTTCGTCATCATCAACCATCCTCCATCACCAATTTAATGATGCTCATTGTCGGGAGTGACTAATTCCTTCATAGGCTTGCTGGATGATGATGGGTTGGATGAGATTCATCATGCAATCGAGTTAGTTTTGTTAGGGCTTGATCCTTAGTATCCACTATGTTCTGAGATTGATGTTGCTATGTCTTTGCTATGCTTAATGCTTGTCACTAGGACCCGAGTGCCATGATTTCAGATCTGAACTATTTATGTTTTCACCACTATATCTATGTTCTTGATCCGATCTTGCAGGTTATATGCACCTAGTACGTGTTATGATCCGCAAACCCCAAGGTGACAACAATTGGGATTATTTCCGGTGATGATCGTAGTTTGAGGAGTTCATGTATTCACCATGTGTTAATGCTTTATTCCGGTTTCTCTATTAAAAGGAGGCCTTAATATCCCTTAGTTTCCTTATGGATCCCACTACCACGGGAGGGTAGGACAAAAGATGCCATGCAAGTTCTTTTCCATAAGCACGTATGACTATATACGGAATACATGCCTACATTATATTGATGAACGGGAGCTAGTTTTGTGTCGCCTTAGGTTATGACTGTTATATGATGAATATTATCCAATGTTATCACTGATCCAATGCCTACGAGCTTTCACATATTGATCTTTTCTAATTTACTATTGTTGTTGCTACTGTTACAACTGCTACAAAATTACTACTACTGCTATTACCGTTACTATTGTTGCTACTACTATTGCTATCACTATCAAACTATCATACTACTATGCTACTGATCACTTTGTTGCAGATATTTAGTCTCCAGATGTGGTTGAATTGACAACTCAACTGCTAGTACTTGCAAATATTCTTTGGCTCCCCTTGTGTCGAATCAATTAATTTGGATTGAATACTCTACACTCGAAAACTGTTGCGATCCCCTATACTTGTGGGTTATCAATGCCCCAGACTGCATTCCCTCTTTCATCTACAATTCATCGATATGTTACTTGGAGCTACATTTTTATTCATCACATGATATGAGTTTTACTTGGAGCGTCTTGTAACATGGTTACCACCCTACAAGTTTGCGAGCACCCATGGCATGAACTCAATCCAAAAGAGGGGGTTCATTCAACAAGAATGCAACAAGTATTGTGCCATGCTTGAGAGCATCGAAGCCCGTCCCGTGAGTGTCCTAGGCGTGGGTGACTTGGTATGACCTCTAATATTTCATTGCCATGCCATGTTCATGTTTGTTGCATCTTTTGCCCTTCACTATTACATTGGTGGCCTTCTCTTTTCTCTATGGTTGTGTAGGCATTTCAATCTTTGGAAGCCTTCAAGGACCGGCATAAAAACAAGTCATTCACTCTCACCCATTGTTGATCGCTCATCAAAGATTGTCCCAAGTTTAAAGATCAATATGGCACTCTAAGGAAGAAAGGAGGGCCGACGGCCATGGCTAGGAATGGGAATGTGGTTCAAGAGCAAGACCAAGTCGAAGCTTAACGCCAAGCGCGATTCGGGATCTATTGCGTTGCAAGAAACTTTGCACAGCATGATTACTCAAAAAGAAGCTAGGAGGGAGAGGAAGTGCCTTCCAAAGGTGGAGCAAATGAAGATATACTTGGAGCTCCAAACGAAGAAGCTTGACATGGAGGAGACCGCCAAGAGGAGGAAGCTCAGACATGGAGGAGGCCGTCCAATCGAAAAAGCTTGCGATCGAGGCCGGCAATGCCGACACCAAAGCAAAAGAGGTGGCGCTAGCAATCATGAGCCTGTACTTAACCAACATGTACCCGAAGAGAAGAAGTTGGTTCTCGAACCGGCAAAGGAGATGTTCGACCAAGATGGCATGAACTAGGGAGGCCTCGATCGTGGACTATTGTCGTTCTTTTTAAAAGCTGGCAAGTGCGCCGACCGCTGACTTTGTTGCCGATGAAAGAACTTGAGGGTTGTTCATTTTGATGGTTGGCTATTGTGCTGGCCACTGGCTTTGTTGGCGACGTGAAAACTTGGGGTTGATCATTTTGTAGGTTGACATATGTTTGTCGGCCGTTGGCTTTGTTGTTGGCGTGAACTACGGCCGCGTGGTAACAAAATTTCATTTGCAAAACATTTCAGGCGGCCGGACAAGATTGGTCGGACGACCGGCACATCCAGAAAAACGGCTGGACGTCGTCCCAGTGTCCTACCCAAACGGATAAAATCCGAACAAAGCAGAATTTCTCTGGGTGGTATGTTGGAGTTGGCCTGAACGCTATCACGTGCTTTGTTTACTGCCTCGTGCTCCCAGTTTTTATTATAAGGGCGGTCCGCCAGCCGCGCACGCCTATGCTGTGCTCTGCCCCCTCCCTCCCTCCGAGCTAGCAGCAGCAGAAGCCTTCGCTCTTCCACCACTCCATCCATCCATTCCAGCAGGAGCACGAGCTCTCTCCCCACTTCTCCCCGTCCGTCCGTCGCTGCTGCCTTTTCCCTCCCCCTCCTCTGCGCTCCTAGGTTAGGAGGAGGGGCTTTTCAAAGGAGAGAGCAAAAGAGAAAGTCCTTGCATACCCCAACAAGGCAACCCGCTGCTGCCTTTTTCTCCCTCCCCTCCCCTCCCCCCTTCTCTCTCTCCACCCTCTCTGCTTTCTTATTATCTTCAGCCCAGCCAACGAGAGCAGAGCAGAGCAGAGCAGACCAGAGAGAGGCTAGAGGTGGACCGAAACATCGGACACCAAGCAGGGAGGAAGGAAAGACGGCGGGCATGTGGGATCTCAATGACTCGCCGGCCGCCGAGGCGCCGCCGCTGTCCCCCTCCGTCGACGACTCCGGCGCCTCCTCCTCGTCCGCCGCCGCGGTCGTCGAGATACCCGACGACGCCGACGACGACTCCGCCGAGGCCGTCGTCACGCGCCAGTTCTTCCCCCCGGCCGCCCCGGGCGAGGCCGCCGCCGGGAACGGCCGCGCCGCGTGGCTCCGCCTGGCCGGCGCCCCCGCGCCCGCCGTGGCCGCAGCAGCCGCCGGAGCAGGAGCAGCAGGAGGCCCCGCCGCGGCGGCGGCGGCCAAGAAGAGCCGGCGCGGGCCGCGGTCGCGCAGCTCGCAGTACCGCGGCGTCACCTTCTACCGCCGGACGGGGCGGTGGGAGTCGCACATATGGTAAGTCCCTCCTTCCCGCCCGCCCGCCCGCCGCCGTCTCTTTCCTTCCCTTTCCTTTCCTTTCTTGAGAGCTCAAGGAAGGACGGACGGAAGGAGGGAGAGAGAGCGCCGCAGCCGCAGCTGCAGCAAAAGAAGAGAAGAGAAAAGAAGATGGGTTTGGTATTGGATTCGTCTTGTTTTGGGCATTCCATGCCTCTGCTCCTTTTGCCTTTCATAGCAACGTCCATCCTATCAAACTTATTCTCCCTCCTTCCTTCCGTGTTTCTCTCTCTCTCTCTCTTCCTCTCTTCTCACGCTTCTCTCTCCCCCATTCTTTTGCGCAATGCAGGGATTGCGGCAAGCAGGTCTATCTGGGTAAGTTTCCTCCATCTCATCTTCTCCATACGTCCATACGGATCGGCCGCCAATTTGCGGCCGGCCGGCGTTTTTCCGTTCCCAATTCCTCACAATGGCCTGGCAAATTGCAGGAGGATTCGACACTGCTCATGCGGCGGCTCGGTACGATAAAGATTTCACACCAGCAGATTTGATATAGTAACAATCAAGCTCTGTTCTTTCCTGATTTCGTTATCATGTGTTTGCGGGCGCAGGGCGTACGATCGGGCGGCGATCAAGTTCCGCGGCATGGAGGCCGA
The DNA here is from genome assembly GCF_003073215.2 of Triticum urartu. Taxonomy (NCBI): domain Eukaryota; kingdom Viridiplantae; phylum Streptophyta; class Magnoliopsida; order Poales; family Poaceae; genus Triticum; species Triticum urartu. Next base: position 717,781,594 of record NC_053023.1, on the reverse strand, counting down.
CATCAACTTCAGCCTGGAGGATTACGACGACATCAAGCAGGTGAGCCCGACCCGATCAATCAACACGAACAAAAGTGCTTCCTGTTGGCAGATTCGGATCGTAACCTGTGATTGGCCTTGCAGATGGGCAACCTGACCAAGGAGGAGTTCGTCCACGTGCTCCGGCGGCAGAGCACGGGGTTCCCCCGGGGGAGCTCCAAGTACAGGGGCGTCACGCTCCACAAGTGCGGCAGGTGGGAGGCGCGGATGGGCCAGTTCCTCGGCAAGAAGTATGTACCACCATCGCTCTCCTCCTAGCTCCCTCCTCCAATCGATCACTTGAGTGTCTGCTTCCCCCTGTCGTTGCACTCAAAGTGGCAGCATCTCTCCCTGCTCCATGGCATGGCAGTGGCACTAATGGGACTTGCGCATCGCAGGTACGTCTACTTGGGGCTGTTCGATACCGAGGAGGAAGCCGCCAGGTAGTAAAAACTGAAAAATTATTGGGCCGTGCACTGTGCGCGTGTCCTCTCCTCCTCCTTCCATTGCTGTTGGGCGGGCAGCCGTCCCGTAGCTGGCTTTAGCTTTGCCGGGGTTGGGCGGTGAACTGATTGATGTCTCGTGTGTCTCTGGGCGCTGTCGGGCAGGTCGTACGACCGCGCTGCCATCAAGTGCAACGGCAAGGATGCGGTGACAAACTTCGATCCCAGCACCTACGCCGAGGAGTTCGAGCCAGCGGGTCAGCAGTCTATGGATCTTAATTAATCCCGCACTGTTCATCCGTGGTTCGATTTGGCAACCATGGGATTATGCAGTAGTATATCTTCATCTTGATGTTGATCTTGGGTGGACAATGCTCTGGCAGCCTCGACGGGCGACGCGGAGCAGAACCTGGACCTGTCGCTGGGGAGCTCGGGGGGGTCCAACAAGAGGGGCAGCCTCGACGGCGGCGGCGGCGACGACGAGGGCGCGGCGGGGTCCGACCAGCGCGTGCCCATGGCCTTCGAGCTCGACTGGCAGACGGCGGCGGCGGCGGCGCGGAGCACCAAGGCCAAGGTACACGCCGCCACTTGGCCCTAGGACATAGTAGTATAATGGAGCGTTGGAAAGCTGAAAATGGGTTTGATTTGCTGTGCAGTTCGACCAGAACTCGACGCATCGCCAGATGCCCCCTCCCGCCCTGCAAGCCTCCCACATGGCCTTCAGCCCCAGGCAGCACCAAGTGGGTACTTTTGCCGTTCAAAACTTGGAGGCTTCTTCCCGAATTGTCTATTCTCCTCTTGGTGGGCGCGAACTAACAGTGATTGTTTGGTGCAAATTGCGCAGTTCATGGGCAGCGCCGATCCGGGGACCGCGGGGGGCCTGTCGCTGACGGTCGGCGCCGGCGCCGGCGGGTTGGCCGGGCACTGGCCTCCGCACCACCAATACCAGCCGCCGCCGCCGCCTCCGCAGCAGCAGCAGAGGATGCACGGCTGGGGCAACGTCGTGCCCGGCAGGAGCTGGCAGCCGCCTCAGCCGCCGCCGCACCACCAGGCGGGTCCGCCGCCGAACAACGCTGCCGCCGCCGCCGCAGCAGCTGCAGCATCATCACGATTCCCACCCTACATCGCCGCGCAGGCGCAGAGCTGGCTCCAGAAGAACGGCTTCCACTCCCTGGCCAGACCCACCTAAGCTTGCCAGCCAGAGACCATCAACACCAGCTCCACCACCGCGCACCGCGTTCATCCACCATCCATGGCGAAGATCGGTCCACCGAACCAGGCGAGATCACGGAGGAGCATGGGCGTTTCCTCAGAGCCCACAACCATTACCACCACAACTCAACTGGAACTGAAACCGAAACCGAAACTGGATGCTAGTATTCTTATTCCTTTTCCATTTCTTGTTATTTTTACTTGATTGAGCGAGCGAGATGGATTTGAGAGGACGGATGGATGTGGTCATGTAAATGCGGAGTTCCCCAAGAAGACGATCGAGAGAGATTGGTTCTAGCTCCTAGCTCTAGCTCTAGCTAGCTTTCAACCCAAGTGTCGAGCATGTGTGTGTGTGTGTGTGTGTGTGTGTGTGTGGTGGAGTATCTTTTGGTGCTTTTCGTTGCATACCATGGCCAACAGCGATGACTCGGGGGTGTCCACATCACAGCTCATTTTGTTTGGTCTCATGTTGCATCACTCACTTCATCATGAGATTGGTTCCGGAATTTTGCTCCGCGCACCCACCGCCCCCGGCGGTGGCCGACAACGCACTAGCTTAGCCCCCTCTATCAAACATCTATAAACATGTAGTACATGTACTACAACATCCTATTCGCCCTCGGTTTCTTTTCATGGCCTCGGCAATGCTAACCCTAGTGTAAAAACACCGACAACTTCGACTATGTTACCCCTCTTGTAAACATCATAAATATGCTACCACTATTGTATAAAAAAAGGACGGTACGGTGTTCTGATTTTCATTTTGGTTGTCTGCACCCTGGTATGGAGAGGTTAGGGGAGTTGGTCCTTTCATTTTCACATAGAAAAAATCAATTTTGTCAAGAGAGTAGAAACGAATACCACTCTTTCATTTTGTTGGTTGTGGAGGGTGGGAGAGGTGGTCTTTCATTTTCACGAAGAAAATCATCTACAAAAAGCACAAGAAAAGAACAATTTCTCAAAAGTCAAGTACTCCCTCCGATCCATATTAATTGTCGCTGCATATAACCATAATTAATATGGATCGAAGAGGGTTCTAAAATATCTGTGTGTGTTGAGGGGATCACCCTCTAGTAAACATCGTAAATATGTACTGGCCTCATGTAAAGAACTCACGTCTTCTTCTCCTGTAGAAAAGGATGTACGGCATGTTGTTCCAATTTTCCTTTGCTTGCTTGTGTCCTCAGAGGCCGAAGGGGCTGGTCTTTTCATTTTCACATAGAAAAGGCCAATTTTGTCAAGAGACTAGAAACAATATCACCCTTCCATTTTGTTGAGAAATGTGGAGGATGGGAGAGCTATCCTCTCATTTTCACAAAGAGAAATCCTCCAAAACAATCCACATTTTTTAGGGGATAAATAATCCACATTTCTCAACATACAAGTGCTCTATAACACACCCTCCGCCCCGAATAACATATGTATCTAGACACGTTCCAGTGTTAGATACAGCCACAAGTAGAAAAATCCAAGACAAGTTTCAAGACCGGTGGGGAAAAAATCCTCATTTCCCACGCATTTTTATATCCTTGGAGGTGCCTAGCTAGCTAGGCCTATGCGCATGCAGAAAGAAGAGATGTCTGATGAACGGAACGGGTGGGCGTAGCATTTCGCCAGAGGAAGAGGATTCCTTGTTTCTAATTCGGGCATTGCAATAATTGAAGCCGGGAGTGGATCGAGAGAGCGAGGGAGAGAGAGAGAGAGAGAGATTGTACGAGTGGTGGTGGGGGCCCATGCCCGCAGAAGCAACCGGGCGGCAGAGCGGCCATGTGTGCTCGTACGTTCGACGGGGGGCCTTCGGCTTGCGGGAAAGTGGGCCGGCCCAGGATTCCACCCCGCCGAAACAGACGCCTGACGGGAAAGTGGTAAAGCTCTCCCCGCACCTCCCTCCGAATCGTCGTCGTCGTCGTCGGCTCGCCCCTCTCTGTTGCCATCATGCGACCAACCACCATTGCTGTAGCCAACTCAACTCGCCTCCCCCTGTGACCTATCGTCCTCTGTCCACCCCGACTTGTCCGCCCGTTTCTCTATCGGCTCATGGGCGTCGCCGTACTACTACTACGTGCGACGTTTAGCTTAGCTTGCCAGGGGTCGGCAGGCGCTGGTCGATCATGGCTAGATTCCTTGCTGGTCTAACAGTCGCCACGGGGACGCCTGCCTACAAGTTGCGCGCCCTGTGGACATTTGTGGCAGTCAAGCGCTGGAAAACTGGTGCTGATTCTCATGGACATGGACACGGACAGCGACGGGTCGTGGTCGATTAGGAGGTTGTGTGTTTCTGTTGGGGTGGACGGCAATGGCAAGGCAATGGCATCCATCATTTTTAGTAGGGACGTCAAAGTGAAGCAACCGTCCGTCGTCGATCGATCAAAGCATGCATGCACTTGATGATGACCTGCCGACCTCCACAGCCACAGGTCTTTTAGCTTTTCTGGTGTAAGCTGCTCTAATGTAGACAGGGCCGCAGCGCACATGAATTCCACTGCCCATTTAACTATCGTGGAATAGCATGGAGGCAGAAACGAGAACGAACGACGAAAAATCGTCACTTCCCGCCCCCGCCCGCCGTACGTACGTGCCGACCCGGCCTCTCTTATTGCATGCACCAACGCCAGGGTTTTCCCAGTCACGACGTTGTAAAACGACGGCCAGTGAATTGTAATACGACTCACTATAGGGCGAATTCGAGCTCGGTACCCGGGGATCCTCTAGAGTCGACCTGCAGGCATGCAAGCTTGAAGCTCCGTTGGCCGGTGGAATGGAGTTCATGTTCATCTTGGCTAGCCTAGGCCCACACGCCTGTCGAATATGGTCCATCACGTTCCGCGCCCAGACACGGACGGACAGAGCATGCACGCTCTTTGAAGCTGGGTGAGAATAAGGCTACAAAGTACGTACGTACAATTGCTGCAGCGAACTTACCCCGTGCCAGTACGTGGCATGGTCAAAACGCAGGCTGCGTGCGTGCGTGCCCGGGCCGTCGTTGCATGCATGCATGCATGCATCTGGAGCGAGAGCGCGCGCTAGCTGTCGCGAGAGTGCATGCGCAGCGCACTGTGGATTCCATCGGCTTTTCCCGGCCGACTGGCCAAAGGAAACAGCCACGAGCAGCGTTATCGATGCTTCCACCACTCGATCGATCGACGGGACACTGGCTACCTACTGGCCCGCCAGTGCTCCAAAGGGCTTTCGTCTCTGACCTAGCAGTACGTTCCTGTCGACCCGTGGCGTGGAGCAACTCATCGTGCGCGTAGGCCCGAGCGTGCATGCTTTGTTCATCGATCCGACGTACGTACGCAAAGCCGCAACCGTACGTACAAGAGGCAGAAAATACTCCACCGGGCGCATGGCCGGTCTGGTCGATGGAACAAGGCCGGTGCGTGCAAAGCATGTATGCATGCATGTAGCGAGAAGACTGAAGAGACGATCGTCTCCCTTTTCCCAGCAAGCAAGCAAGGCAGCAAGCCTTCCACTCGCTCTGCCTGGGTTCTGGGGCGTTCCGTGGGCTGGGAGCACGGACATAGGCGTGGCCAATTACGACAAGCTACATGGCGAAGGAAAAGGAAACCGCAAAGGTGGGCGCATGCCGGCACCACGGAGCACTATGCATGCACGTACGTCGGCGACGTTACTCACTGACCGACGCACCTACCCACCTTGGCCTGCTAGCGACCCATGGCCATAGCCGATAGGGTAGCATGCATGCATGCTACTCCTAGCTAGGCTGGCTATGTAGCTAGGCAGTAGCTTACTATAGGCGATGGTCGACGACCCCTTTTGTGCTGTGGGTGTACGTAGATTGGAGGAGCCGCTCGTCGGTCCTGTTCACGGCCAGCCCGACCTTCCCGAAAGGGAAAGTGGGCACCGACGCGCCCCCGCCCGGCGCCACCCAGCGGGAGGACTGCGAGCCGCCTCGCATTATTTCCCTTCCCTTTTCCTGGCCCCGGCCGGTCCAAATCTGGCGCCAGTGCCCGGATGGCGACGTGAGAGCCGCGGCCTGCACGGACGCCACCACCACGTACACCATCGACCACCCTCGCCCTACCTAGCTAGCTAGGCCACAGACGGCACGCCCACGCGTACGTGCTCTCCATCAGTCAGTCCATCGGCTCTGTGCGTGCCTCGTTCGTCCCCTCCGGCCGCTCTGCTGGCAATGCCAATTATGCCATTGCCATGCCGCCCGTGGCCCGGTGGCCTGCCGGTGGGGCGCCGCTCTGGCGGTGCCAACAGACAGGCAGAGGAGCACGCGCCCGCCCTGCGCTGCGCTACGTAGCGAGCCATGCAGCAGATGGCCGGGAGACACCGTCTCTGGCTCCCTGGCTTGTGTGCACGACGGCGTAGGCCCCGTGGCCGTGGGGCGGGGTCGACCGGGCCGGCGATCAATGGCGCGCGTCGCCACGCCTGCGCCGCGGCTGGACCATGTCGCGCGATCGATATCACCCAACGTTGTTTGTTAATTTGGCTCCCACCGTACGTAGTACCCCCCGCTAGCTAGCTAGCTGGGTGGGCGACCCCAGGTCCCAGGGGCAGGGTACGTACGTGCGTGCATGGCGTTGGCCGATTGGCGTTGGTCTGTTGTGTGAGATGGCCGGTTAAAAGCTCTGTGGTTAATCTGTTGCTAGCGGGCGCGCTTGGGCCGAGGTCGCCCGACAGAGGTACGGTCTCGAGCCTGAGCCTAATTGAGCAGCGGATGCAGGCAGGGTGACGAGGGCCGGGGCCTGCTGCAGTACGTGCGGTGTAAATGTGTGCCTGTTTTGTGTTTACTGAGACTGTGATCGATGAACCCTAAGCTGGCTTGGAAGTATCCGGTGAATGATGGAAGGATTGTGGATTAGATGCATCGGTCGAAACATCTGCAGGCAGCTGACTGTACTGGAGGGCCACGCATTTAGAGCATATCCAGCAAAGGCGAAAATATTATCGAGCGCTGAAATAGTTTTACAGCCAACTTTAGGGCGCCGCGACAACATTGATTTTTCACATGCCAAAAACGCACGTCCAAAAAAATATGAAGTGCAGATTATGAAGCGTGTGTGGTCCGGCGCCCAACATTTACAATATGAGATAGCGCTTTTTAGCATGTGCGTTAATTTTTTTGCGCGCGCACCGTTTTAAAACATCTGCTAGAGCGTCTTCAGCGTTCAAAAAGGACGGGTTTTAGCGCGTGGAGTAGTTTTGAAGCGTCTGTTGCAGATGCTTTTATCAAAACCCTGCTGCCAGCTGATCTGATTCTACCGAGACAGTGGTGCTAATGAGCAGTTGTTTTATTTATTTATTTTTGCGAATATAGTGAGCAGTTGGTTAATTGCTTTAAACACTAGAGGAGGCGAGGCCAACGCTCCCCGCGCTAGGGTTTGCGGCGGCGGCGGCGGCGACGGCGGTGGAGGGGTCGCGGCTGTAGGATGGGGTGAGCGGGGTGCCGACGCGTGCATCCATCAGGTCCAGTTCGCCGGCGCCGGCACGCGCGGGGCAATGGTGGCGGGGAGGAGAGAGTGCGGCGCGAGCGCTCGTGTGTGCCCGCGGGCGGAAGCAGGCACCCCAAATACACAGCACGAGTTGGCGATTCGGACCGCGCGCCCAACTCCATATACCGCGCGCGCGGTTATTGCGCGCCTGCTGGAGCCACTCTATCGGTTGCGCGCGTGCTAGAATGACAAAATTTACGACGCGGTGCTTATTTAGCGCGGCTGTTGAAGATGCTCTAATGAGCAGTTGGTTTGTTTTTCTAATATAGTGAGCAATTGGTTAATTACTTTGAACACTGTGGCGGTTCAGCCGGCGGTAGGGGGAGGAAGAAAGAAGTTTGGCCGGAGGAGGAATACTGAAATGCTGTCCAACGGTACGTTTAGGGAAAAATCGACTGAAATGTTGTTTTCAGGCAACTGTTTTCTAGTACGCGCTTCCTAACTAAACATTAACTTTGACACGACCCAAGCCAAGACGTTAGGCTTAGGTCCTTGACATTGTCCTGGCCGAACTTTTTCGGTAGCGGTATTGGAAGAGGAGTCTGCTGCCGTGCAAGCATTGACTTGGGCGGCGCCGAACTTGCAACTCCAGCACGGACCGAAACCGAGGAAACAATTCTTTATTTAATACTATCTTAAATTTCTTAAATTTCGTTTTCTTATTTAACACTGGGAATTTTTTTTTCCTATCTGATAACGAATCTAAAAATTTATACCCTTTATAACACTTTCGTCCATTTTAAGCCTAAATGATACATGAAAAGACTATTTTGCCCCTCATATGATATATGTGTGTGTGAGGCAGTAGCATACACACAACATCAATGGGGCAAATAGCGCACACACACGCATCGGCAGTAGCACATACGCACACGCACACACACTGTAGCACGCAGGCACGCAGCAATGCAGCATCACACGTGCACAGCAGCACACACGGAGCAGCAACACACACCCACGCAGCAGCAGCACACAAACACGCATGTACGCGCGACAGCCGGTACATGATACCCGAATAAGCATTTCATTGATCTCATTGTAAGAGCACGTAGAGCTAGCTTGCCTGGTTACTGTGGGTATTTAAATATGTATATATCCACGCAGCAGCCGGTACACAAATACCCGAACAAATATACATACGTGGTTATGTGTATTGTGTACGTGCAGCACAGACGTATGGGTATTTAAAAGTGTATGCGTACATCGGCTAGAGTCATAAACTATGTACATGCTGCTACTGCCATGTGCATGGCCTTCGATGCATGCGTGCAATTGTACATGGGCAATTTTGCCATACATCACGTACAAAGCTAATGATAGACCATCTAATGTATGCATCTAACGGCGGAGCTATGTACAAGGTTGAGGGGGCCGTGGCCCCCCAGCCAAAGTGCAATTTTTTTACTAGGTGTGCAAATTTTTTACTAGGTAGTAATCGCCCTGCCCTGCAGTTTTTAGATGGGCCATGCACATACACGTAGAAGGCCACGAGCCTCTGGTATTATCACGCATGCGCACGAACTTGCTCAGGGCTCGGTTGCTTCGACTCTTTTTCCCTCAACCGCACTTGTCGCTCGGGTACGGTTGCTCGCCTCCATCGCCTGCTGGCCTGATCCATCCATGAACCAAGCTGCCGCACTGCCTCGATGTGGGCGCCGAGGAGAAGATCGCCTCTGATCTGCGTGCACTAAGGTCGTGAGGGAGGAACAAGGGCGCGCTTGAGACAGTCATCTTTGGCTCTTTGCCACTGGACAGTGGTCGCCGATGTCGACCGGCCGGCAAGCCACCCCTCGTCTCCGGCTACCCCCCATACGAATTTGTGTACTTGATTTTGTAAGTGACATCCACCCAGCTCAAATGATGTGCTTCACTCAACCAGCCGACGACGCCGCGACGGACAGCCTGGAGCCCTCGACTTCGTCCGGCCTTTGCTGAGGAGAAGGCGAGGAGGTTAGGAGGAGCTCCGCGTTTGGGCCGGTGGCGACGACTCCAGCGCCCGGTTTGTTGTTCCATCGTGTGATTTGATATGGTTGGGATTTTTCTGTGTTAGCACTACAATTTTCTCTCATAGTTAGTTAGTGGTTGATTGAATTGGACTATACAAATTATTAATTTGTTCTCTCAATAGCAGTTGCTCACTACAGATATTTTTGGTACTTTGGCTCCCCCAAACATTTTTGTCTAGCTCCGCCACTGTATGCATCTACTATATCATGTATCTACACGTACATATATTTTTCCGTGGAGACCGTGCACTAAAAAAACTTAGACAATCAAAATAGATTATGTGAGCTCCATAAGAAAATCCAACAAATAATAATATAATAATTATTAGTAAAGATGATAAAAAAATCATCGAATAGCACGCGGGCACAAACATACCATATGAGGGGCAAAATGGTATTTTCAAGTGTCATTTAGACTTAAAATGGGCAGAAGTGTCATAAAAGGCATAAAATTTAGACTCGTTGTTATATAGGGAAGAAATTATTTGTCGATGTCAAATAAGGCATAAAATTTAAGCACGGTGTTAAATAAGGAATTCTCTCGAAACCGAGAGCCGGGTGGAGGCGGCGTACGTGCACTGGGTGACCTATGAGGCTATGACGCTGACGCCACAATAAGCGCATCCACCGGTCGTAATTAGGGATGCACAAATTACACGCTTGCACGTTTTTCCTTTCGGGAATGTGCACGCTTGCACGTAGGGTTTCATTTGGCGCCCGCACCTGAGACGAGAAAAAAAAGATAGAGACATGCCCCCATTGTTTATCTTCTTTCTCCGGTTCTTCTTCCTCGGCATGATCCCCCTCCTCCCGCGGCCCCCAGCTTGCCCCGCCCTAATCGCCGGCCTCCACCACCCGTGGCCGGCGGGCACTACCAAGCACCTCTTGCCTTCCCGCCCACCCCTCGACCTCCCCCGCTGCTGGCCGCCGCCCTGGCCATCCCTCTAAGCCCCGCCGCAATAGAGAAAAACTCCGGCGATCTCCTGCACCCCACCACCCCTAAGATAAATAATGGGGCAATGCCTCCCCCTAAGATAGATGGTGGGGCAATGACTTCTCCGGCGAGTTTTCTTCTTCTCTGGTGAGGTTGGAAGGAAGGAAGGAAGAAAGAAGGTGAGTGACGCATGAAAAAAAATTAGGTACCTGATAAATAGTAAAAGCAGAGAAAAAGGCCCGCACCCTTTGTTGCCCATTGTGGTCACGCACGGGACCTCCTATTTGGCGGGCTAGGTGCTAGCGAACAAGCCCCGCGTGCACTTTTGGGCGGACCCATGTACGGGGCACACTGTCTTATTCATTTTGTTTTTTCTGTTCTATTTATTGTTTTTATTTTTTTAACTCATTCAGGTTTTCAAAAAGTTCCAAATTTTTAAAAAATGTTCATTTTGGGGGAAAAATGTGCAATAAATCATAAAATATTCATGGATAAAAAAGTTCATGATTTTTACAAAATATTTGCATATTCAATAAATGTTCATAATTTTGGAATAAATTTTCAGGAAGTCAAAAATGTACATAAGTTTCTAATGAAATGTTTCTAATTTTTTAAATGTTTGCGAACTCAAAATATGTTTATCAATTTTTCAAAATTGGTTACAAAATTAAGAAAAAGTTTGTGAAGGAAAAATCACATTCACCGATTAAAAGAATATTCATGCATTCAATGATTGTTTGTCACAAAAAAATTGTTTCTAAATTTCAACAAATGTTCTCCTATTCAAAAAATCCACGAGTTTCAAAAAAATATGCTGATACATAGGAAAATGTCTGAAACTTAAAATATGTTCACAATATATAAATGTTCACAAAATTGTAGAAAAAATGTTCACAAATCTAAAAAATGTCCACGTATTAAAAAATATTCATGATTTAAAAATTTATAATGTTGGAAATAATAAAATAAGGAAAGCTAAAAAAATAATGAACATAAAAAAGAAAGAAAAATGTGATAATGACAACAAGGAAAGAAATAAAATGGAAAACGCTGGAAAAACCGAAAGAAAAACACTAAAAAAAGGAAACCTGTTTTGGGAAGGTTCAAAAACGTCTCAAAACCGGAAAGAGGGGGAGTTACCCGCTCGGTTGCTAACTAGCAGCTTATGCGCCAAATAGGGTTCCCTGTCACGCACGAGTAAGCGACTTGGACGGCTGGGCCAGTTAAGTACTTGTGCAAACCTGTGTATCTTCTTGGACTCACCGACGTAACTTACTATGGGTTGCTCACTTATTCGACGACCCATTACCACGTTCAGTACAAAGTTGAGTCATCTATTTTGAAACGGAGGGAGTAGGAGATAAACCTCAAAATGTAAATATTATCTGAAACATAATATTTTAAATTTTGTTTAATAGTTGAAAATATTCATATATTTCCATAATAACAATCTCTTACTTTTCCCAAACATAAAATGTGTGTATCATTGGAAAGTAATGTTCATACATTTTCTAGCCATCGTCAGAGAGAAATTTATCATCCCCATGCCTCTGGCTGCCATCTTGTCGTGGAGAGGTGCGGGGATCTCAGATCTTCAAGAAATGTAGTCTTCATCAACATGTAGTGATAGTCGTGGTGTTTTACGAATAAATTCACTCTGGTTCATTGTGGCAGTGTGATTGAGCTAGATAGGTATGTGTCCTCACAGATCTGATTATTCGGAATTGATGAGTCTATGTGTCATGTTGCTCTTGTAGTTTGATTCTTTTTGGACTTGAAAATTTTCATCGATGTTATGGTGAAGATTTTGTAGTTTGACAACATGTACTTCTAGGGAATCATCTTAGACTCATGTACATTCATCGCTCACGGCTTCCCATCCTTTTAGATGGGGGACTCAATGGGCTTTCAGAAACATTTATCGGCAGATGAACAAGTGGTAGTATCACTGCTCCAATCCAACTATAGTATTTTTACACAAGTCTTGGTAGTTTTTCATCTTACAAAGAGTGATACTACAGAGAAAATGTCTCTAAGAGACTTCATTGTAATTCTTAATTGTACGAGTTACTCTGCAATTTCCATGTTAAAAAAAAACTTTGCAATTTCTTGGACTGTAGCTCCAAAGCACCGTGTCTGTAATGGTCGCGAGTATGAATGAAGTTAAAGGTGTTTCTAAAAAGAAATCATGCATACAAAAATAAACATTCATGCATTTCAAATAATATTTATGGCATGAAAATGAGTTCAACTTATTTAAAGTGGTGTTCATGCATGTCAAAATATATGTTATATGTTCGTGTACCTAAAAAAAATATTGATGTATTTTGAAAAATGTAAAGAATAAATAAAGTCAAAAGGTAACCCCAAAGTAAAAAAAAATGAGAACAACTGATTTTTTTAGTTAATTAGAGAACATAAAGGGAAAATATTTAAAAAGAGAAAACAAAAGTAAAAAAAGAAAACAAAGGATTTTTTTGAAAAACTAAATGATCCACATATGATCTTTAGTGGCCACGGTGCTCCTCTATTTTTCACAGCGGGCCACAAATAGGATATGTCTTTTTATCCGACTAACAATTGTACATTTTTATTTGACCCGCATATTGAACTATTAGAACTGCAACACTTTTTCCTAACATGTCGTTTGGTAAAATTCACATCCCAACCTAACAGCCCGGATTATTGATCTCCTTAACACCAGTTTTGTCAGAAATTTTGGCTTACATGGCATCACTTTAGTTGTTTTGTTACACAGATGTGCCCTAGTATATGACCTCTAATCTCTCATGTTCTATTAGGGCATGTACAATGGTGGAATATGCATACATATACCCCATAACAAAAAGTAATTTGAGACACCTACATTTATTTTTTCTCCCCAATGCAACCTACCACTAGTGGGCCTCATTAAGAAATAGAAAATAAAGACTCTAGTACACATGCATCTCTACTTTTCACTCTAACCTTTTCAGTTTTTGTCACCGGACCACACTTTTTCTCTTCAAGCACCCTCCTCCTGGAGAGGATTCCGCTTCCCTACCCGAACCTACTTTATGTCATATCCGATCCTACATGGCATGCGAAGCATCACCTTGAGGCTATGCATTGTACATGCCCTTAGATGACCAATTTTGTCTTGATCGTTGTTGAGGTGTCAATGGAGGCAACTATGTCATCATGGCGGTAATGATTAGCATCAACAGTAAACAGAGTCAAGCGTGACGAGTGATATTGTTGTTTGCCTTTGTTTTATTAGGCAACTTTGTTCCCAAACTTGTGTGTTTCTTAGTTGTAGTTGATACTCAACATAGGATTTTATTAGGATTTTGAGTTTCGACTTTGGTCGATCTCAAACATTGGCTGCAGTGTTGTGTGGGCCAATACTTGGGTGAACCAGAGCGACAACATGACAACAATGAGGACATTGTCATCAATAGGATGTCAAGAAGGCAACCGATGAGTACAAGGAAAAAGTGGATCAAATCCATGGAGAGATCAATTCAACATGCAGAGAAACCCTAGTTTTTCTTGTTGTTGTTTCTGTTGATGTTGCTTGTTAATAACTATGACCCATTACTAACTTGTCGGCTCTACTTTCTATATATCTACAAGAAAGTTATTTAATTAATGAATTTCATGATTATATCTAAGTTGAAAGATGGTCCCTACAGAGTTGTGAGGTCGTCATGCTGTCAATCTTTGAAGATGTGATGACATATACAAATCTTTTAATCATTTTTATCTTCTATAAACATGGCTTCACCAGGAAAGAAAAATAAACCCAATGAAGCACTAGCAGATGGAAAACAGTAAATGGAGACTAACCTTTTGTGAAGACAGAAACATAAAGAAAATAAGAATTTGATAAAAATCCTAGTTGTCGTTGAGGGCTTGTTTGATTCTAAGGATTCTCATGGATTAGAATCTTCTACATTTTTTTGTTTCATCCATGTTCATAATATTGAATTCTACATGATATTTTTCTAAGGATTCCTTTATACTACATCCCCTAAAAAATGAGCAATCAATCAAACCTTTTGAAAAAAAATCCTTCATTTTCTTGCAATCAAACAAACTAAAATCATGAAGAGTACTAATCAACATGACATCAGAATCCTTTGCCTTTTTCTATTCCGACATTTTCAGAATCCTACGAATCAAATAGACCCTCACTATTTATCTGTGGCACCTTGTGTTGTAAAATGTAAACACCCGAGCTAGTGATATGTAAGGTGAAACGACTGAAGAAATGATTTTAGGAGGTTAATCATCATGTTTAGTGATGTTATAATGTGCTTATAAAAAGAAGTTTTGAGAGAGAAGTATTGTAAACAAGCTTAGCTTCTTATGGCACGTCTAAATCTTGCTCCACGCAAGATCGAGTGTGGCCTCACCTCAAGTGATGCGCTGGCCCAATAGCGCACTCCTTCGTTTGTTATTTTGTTATGTTTTTTATTTTATTATCAAATATTATTAACTAAATTCTCAAAAACGTTCAGTGCGCATTTAAAAATATTAATACTGTATAAAAACCTTGTTCCTGCAATTTGAAAAATCTTGGTTCCATTAAACAAATATGTTTGCGACATTTTAAAAATGTTCACATGTTTAATACTTTGTTCATGAAATTTAAAATTTTGCGTAATTTATAAAAAATGTTTGTACCATTTTAAAAGTTTTTAATGACATTAAATTTTTCATATTATTTAAAAATATGTTTTGCAATATTTGTTAAAAATTCGTAAAATTTAAAAATTCTTCATGCACTTTTAGAAAATGTTCATAATGTATTGAAGATGTTCGTAACATTAAAAAAATGTTGAACAGTTTCAAAATGTTTCATGTTTGGATACAAATTCATGATATTTATTTAAAAAAGTTTGGCGTGTGTTTAAAAATGTTCACTGTGTATTTATTAATTGTTCAGTGGACACTTTACAAATGTTCAACATGTATTCGGATAATGTTCAACATTTATTAAATGTGGTATCTGAAAAATGTTTGGGTTGTATATGAAAAAAATACTGAATGTGTATTCAAAATAAGCTACATGTATTTTGAAATGAGAACTAAAGATAAGAAAAAGAAAATTAAGGAAAGAAGAAGCAAAGAACCTAAAATTTAAAATCAAATTGTTGCCGTTGAAAATCGATATAGAAAACACAGAAAAAACCCGCGCATAGAACCTTGCCAAAACGAGGCAGATGGTTCCACTTCAGCACTTCAGGACGCCTCATGTAGGCGAAGGTATCATAGTCAACTGTGTCTAAAAAATGGTATCATAGTCAATTTTTTTTGTTTTAGAAATTACCTGTAATTTTATCCAAACTCGACAACCAAGACAGGTACTATGCTTTGGATCATAGATCCAACAATCGCAGAACAACTCCTATTATTAAGAATTACGAAGATATTTCTTGGAGATGTATTCTCCGTCACGGTGTTGCCTCCTACTTCAAACAGACCAATTTAGAATATTCTTTGGGCGGGCCATGATAGAACCAGTGAATTTATCTTTGTTGTTATACCCTACCGCCATGCCCCTTTACGGTAGGAAAAGGGTCAGATCCTAAAATTTTTGCAAACGAGGGTCAGATCTCCAAAAACCTCTTCAAAAGGGTCAAAACACGAAATTTTGCCTCGGCGGACTGATCAAAACCAGCTAGGCCCATTGGCTGCCCTGCTTTAGTAGGCACTGTAAAAAGAGAATGCTCTTCCTTTCCGTTCTAGTTCTGCTCTGCTCTATTGGTTGCAGTGATCTAAAAGAGATAGTTGCAGTAAAAATGAAAATGAAATTGCAGTAACCCATAGAAATCCACCACAGGAAGAAGATCCATCAGAATTCAGAAGCTATCCTCATCCTAGATTTTGACGGCATGCCAACAACATGGCAAATCCACGTGATGTTTCACTCAAGAATTCGTGATAGGCTTGTTATTATTACTGAAGAGGGAGGGGCCATAGGCAAGCTGGCGGTGCGCGAGACAAGCCGACAGAAGGATTTGATGCGCCGATGGCATTTGTACTCGCTTCGGTTGTACGCTTCCATCGTAAAAGCAGCGGTACCATACAATAAATTGTGCCCCGCATTCCCCTATTTTCAGTGGTCTCTTAACTTCACCGGAATATATCTGTCCGTAGCCTATATCTGAAACTTTAAGTACTCCTACTATGTGAATCACCCCAAAATTACACTTGATGAAGAGACGCCATAGCTCGTAAAATCATGTCAGTGTGGCCGTAAGTTCATTCGACATCTTTTGTGGTATAATCTACTAAACGCAAATTTTTTTTCTGGGTTAACACAACATTGTGGCTTTCCTGTGAGGATACATGGAGTAAGGACATCTTCAAGGCGGACCCGTAAACCTTCCTCAACCGTCTGAACCATGTTGTTTGAACCGTAGAAGCCATCCAACAGTGATATGTATCGGTCCAAATGCCAGATGCGATTTCTCCCGCAAAACGGAGATAAAAGTGGGGGAGGTTTGCGGGAGTCAGGATACGTGAAACGTACAAATCAGACACCCCAGGCCCACCCAAAACCCCTTCCCGGACCCAGCGACTTCATCCTCCTCATTTTCTGTCCTTCCTTCTCTCTCTCTCTTGTCATCGCCGCCGATCAACCATACCGGCCACCACGCCATACCCCTGCCGGAAATCTGCGTCTCCGTCACCTCCGGAGATCCAGCATGGCTCCCACCTGCTTCTCCTCCGTCTTCGTTCAACCCCCTGTCCTTCGACCGTCCCGCCATGTACCATCCTCTACCATGCCCTGCAACTGTTTGATGAATCACTAGAGCTGAAAACAGTTGTCCCTTCTTGTTTGTAACAATGGATTCCGATTTGAAGTACATATACGAGTAGTATGTTGAGTCCTCCAACAGCTCGTCGGACGAGGAGTACTTCGATGAGACGAAGATGATGCAGGCGGTCCTTGAAGACGCGGAGCATGCGGAGGAGCATGTTCTCAATTTCAAGGGCTTGATCAAGGGTCATCGAGTGCTCAACCGTAACAAGGTGCGCGGGCATTTGACACTGATGGCCGACTACTGTGCTCTCGATACACTATTCACTCATCATTTTCGCCGCCATTTTTGGATGCGCAAGACTGTCTTGGATCGTTTGTACATGGGTTCCTACGATGACTACTTCATCCTGAAGGACGCCGTGGGAACGATTGGCTTCTTTGGTTATCAGAAGTGCACAACCACACTCTGGATGCTTGCATATGACCGGCTGCTGATTCGTGAGACGAGTACCTACGGACGTCTGAGAGCACATGCGGAGATGCCATGGTCAGGTTTGCAACTGTCGTGGTTGAGGTATTCTGACCTCAATACCTGAGAAAACCAACTGTGGAAGACACCGAGAGGCTCCTGGCAATCTTAGAAGCAAGAGGGTGGCCATGTTTGCTTGCATCGCTTTACTGCATGCATTGAAAATGGAAAAATTGCCTGAAGGCTTTACAAGGCAACATGAGGGTCATATTAAGAAGCCCACCATCATTCTTAAAGCAGTTGCATCACATGATCTTTGGATTTGAAACGCTTTCTTTGGCATGCCCGGGTCTCACAATGACATCACTGTGCTCCTCCTTGCCACTACATTGTCAATGGACATGAGTATAACATGGGCTACTATCTGGTTTATAGTGTCTATCCTCCACGGATTACCTTTTTCAGCACCATCTCAAACCCAGTTGGCCAGAAAAGGCTCACTTTGCCCAAAGATAAAAAGCAGTTAGAAATGATGTCGAGAGGGCATTTGGAGTTCTTCAAGCATGTTTTGCAGTTGTTCATGGATCTGCAAAAACAACGGGATCCGAAGACCTTGTGAGAGGTGATTACATGTTGTGTGATCATGCATAACATGATTGTCGAGCATGAGGGTGATGATGATGCCGCAGCTCTGGAATTTGAGAACATGGGTGATCCTATCCAACTTCTGGACCAGAATCCGACCACATTTGAGGAGTTTATTCAAATGCATCGACGAACTCATGAGCAGCTCAAGAAAGGAGACAACAATGTTGGGATGTAAATATTTGAACTTTTTTAAATTTAAACTAGTGCTGCATGCGGCTACTTGATCTTCAGTGCCCTTTGCATGCAGCTACTTGATCGCGCGGACTCAGGAAAAAAATCAGGAAAGCCGAATGTATACGACTACGGTTTGGATATCGACCTCCCGCATCCATGTCCGCGGATGGATGCATGAGAGTTTTTGCGGGTTGCCGTTGGAGATGCCCTAAGAGCAACTCTAGCGAATCAGCTAAAACAGCCCGTCCGCTATAATCCGCTATAATAACCGTCAATATAGAGAATCTGGACTATTTTTGGGCGCGGAATAGATCTGTTATATTTGGTCATTCGCACATTTTTTGGACGGGATTCTGTAGATTCCAGCCCGCGTCCGCCATATCTACGGTTTCCCCTCCTCTTTTTGTTGGTTTCTCTATCCTACCTGCTCATTGGCATGAAGGAAACTTCCGCCCCTTCCATTCCCACTTCCACTCGCCGCCACCGATCTCGCCGGCCCTTCGCCGTCTCGCGTCACCGCGCCGCCAACCGCCACTATGGAGTACCCGCCGTCCCCAACGATGTCGCTCCAGCCTTCCGCCGCTCCGTGTTCGCCAAATTGTAACCTAGTTGTGGCCTGGGTCCTCGACCGGTTTGTCACCATCGCGAAGACGACCACGAGGCGCCTCCTACACCTTAATGGGGAGCTCACCATAATCGGCGAAGAATGTCGCTTAGCGACACCTTTGCTAATGCCGTCAGGGGCATGCTCGCTTAGCATCCTAGTTTTTTTTAGTTTTCAGTTTCAACGTGTTTGCTGAAATGCGTCCGGTTTTTTTTGAAGGTAATTCGTCCGATTTATTTAAAGGCATCCACTAAGCATCAGCCAACGAGCCCAAATTTGGGCCTGTCACATGGCAACCGTTAGATGTGGACTCCCCCAGCCGTTCTATGGCCTTCTCTGAATCATTTTCTACCTCCAATAGTCAACGCCCCCACGAAAAAAAGCCCCCATGCCTTCTCCCCTACCATTACGTGCGAGCTCTTCCGACAAGGGGTGGAAGCAGCCCCTCTCCATCGAGTCGCTGCTGGCCGCAGCACCGGCGTCGTACCGCCCCCTGCTAGCCTCTGTGAACCTTGAGGTCACCACACCGACTCCGACAACTCCGCTCGTAGCACCATCATGGCAAGACGTTGCGGCTCACCGCTCCATGGTTGCAGCAGCAAGGTGAGCCGCGTCGCCCCCTCGTAGTCAACACCCGGCTCACCGTTGGTTGTAGCAAAAATGCAGTGCCGGGTTGTGCATTCTACTTCCCCCATCGGTGGTTGCAACTTTCCGCGGTGATAGTTGCAACTCTTGGCGTCGCGATTGCAGCTCCGCGCAGTGGTGGTTGCAACTTTCGGTGTCGATCGTCGCCATGCCGGCCTCGAAGAGCTCTAGCAGCGGTGACACACCAGTTGTAGCAGGGGCCTACGCCGGCTGTAGGATCAGGCGAGCTGATTGTAGCATCGCACGCTGGTGGTAGCAGGGATTGTGCTGCTCGGGAATGGTTGCGCCACCCCTTTGTTGCTTCGTTGGCGGGGACTCACAGAGGCCATCGCTGGGATCAGAGAAGATTGAAGACGGCCATGGCAGCGGGAAGAGACGGGGGTGCGAATTCAGAGAGAGGGATGGGAGAGCCGCTCACGTGCTATGATGGAGGAAGAGGTTGGGCGTGGAGCAGGGCAACAAAAACTGACGAGTCATGACGTTGTTGTGGCTAGTGCAGGCTTGGGAGGAAGAGAAAAAAGATGTAGCGATACGAAGTGACAAGGTGGGCCTGCGGCTAGCGAATGGTGCGACCGGTCGACCGGTAGCAAACGTTTCCCTTATTTAAATTAGTGATGAAATGTATGCGGACACGGGTAGATAACTGGCTTCTGTATCGATGTCCGTGGACTGATCCATTGATCCACGGACGGATATGATGTACGGTTTGAGAGTCGGCGTGGGAGTGTAACAAAAACAGATGTGCTAGGACCAAATCTCGACACCATGACCCAAACGAGATAATCAATGGAGAGCTGAACGCCGTCGCACGTACGCAACTCTGGTATGTATCCACCGCCACCGCCGACACTTAAACCCACCGTCGATCACGGCCTCACGACGATCTTTCTACAATCTCTGATGAGGCAGCTTTTTTGGTCATCCTGTAGCAGTTTTGTCATCTCAAGGGCCCAGCCGTGAACCCCTTTTCCTTTTTGCTAGGGACACCCAGCCTCTGCCCCCACAGAAAAAGCTGAAGACGATAGCTTTGTGTCCTTGTCCTCACAGTCACCTGACTCATCACCACCCCCTTCCTCCCTCCCTCCATACCATAGGATGCCTCCACAGTGTCACAGGTGACCCAGCAGCACAACAGTCCCTTCTCGGCAAGCGGCGGCAGAGCCACTGCCACTCACTCACTGGAACGAAGGTCAGTTCTCAGCTCAGCTCACCGCTACCATCCATCCCTTGTGTTCTTGCAATCTCTCTATCCATGCCGCCCTTGTCCTTTGGGTATGTGTTTCTCAATCCATGTTTGGTGGTTGGGAAAACGATGGGGATATCTATCTGGAGCGGAGCTAGCTAGGGGGTTATGGTGGTTTGGAGGTACCGGGGGGATCGATGGCGATGGGTTTGGCTCCGCTGCTTCACTGCACTTGCTAATTATAGCTAGTTGCTTGCACGCGCAGAGGTTTTCTAGCTGCTTGCTGCGCCGATTCCTCTCCTGCTTCGATTCTTGTGTGGGTATTTCTAGTGGGGTTTCACTGCTTGCTTGAGGCTTCTTCCCTTCTCTACTCTTTGTCTGGGGGCTCCTCGATTTGGTGTAGCCAATCTGCAGAAGGAGGTGCACAAAGAGAGTGTCAGTTTGGTCCTGATTCCCAGTTTGCATAGCGGCTTCATTAATTGGTTATAAAAGGCTGAGTTGTGGTTGCCGAAAAGAGTACTTGCGTTAGGCGCCATCCTTATCAATGGATGCGCCTGCGTTGTGTAGTACCAGTAATTCTGTCGAGACAGAGGAGAAGCACTCCTCAGTGCCACTAGTGATGTTGTTGGGACAGAGGAGAGGCACTTCTCTTTCTCTGTATGCTATTCTTGCAATACTTTTACCAATTTTGACTTCCGGGACGGCGTAATTGGCTTACTTAATTAGATAGATGTTCTATGTACCTATCAGTGTTAAATGGCTTCACTGGTGGGTTGCTCTCACAGTTGTGGATCGGTGCAATGCTAGTGGACGGCCACCCACTTGGTTTCTGGAAGAAGGTAGCATCTGGTGGCTAATTTTGTATTATCTGTCTTTTGGAAGGAAATATAGTACATTTGGCTAACGATATAGCCTTTTGGAGCAAGTGGTGGGTGCACTGGGGATAGAACTGAGCAAACACCTCAATATACCCTGTGGTTGCTTTTTTAGTTATGTGTCGCTATCTGCATCAAAAGTGAAGGACATTGCAGCTGGCACAAGTAGAAATTGTTAATCCTGCCCAGTGGATTAGGTAACCGGAACTGCAGATTTGTAGAAACGAAATGATACTGAGATGTTTACTTGATTTGTCGAAAGGATTGCAAAGTTGAATTGATACACATTTCTGATTCTTTTACCCAAATAGCACCTATACTGTATGAATTGATATAAATATGCACCACTAATGTTGCATTTACTTCTAATTTCCAGGGAATCTTGTGTATCGTTGATTACTGGTAAAAAGTGAGAGCATCTATCTATGGACCATAAAACATGGCTTTGGAGAAAGAAGGCATCAGAAAGGACAGTTTTAGTAAAGAATAAACCAAATATATCAGATAAGGAACAGGAGGTATATCATCTACAGCTCTACGCATTAAGAATTTTTAAGTTTATTCAGTACTTGCTAATTAACTCATAAATGCTCAAGGAGAAGATTGCACGGCTAGAGAGATCACTGCAAGGCTTAAATGAACAACTTTCATTTGCTCATGCTGAATGCTTCGAGAAGGATGCTATTTTATCCAAGCAAGCAAAAGTAGCTGAAGAAGCCATACTAGGTACCACTCCATTCATCACTCTCATTTCAGTACAAGTTCCTGGTCATAAGTAGTTGGACATATGATTTATCTCATCCTAGAAGTATAAATGCCACATGCACGTATGCATATATGTCGGCTATTTATTTTCTGACCAACCCCTTTTTGACTACGAATGATCCAGGCTGGGAGAAAGCAGAGGCTGAAGCTATAGCTATCAAGACAGAACTTGATGATACTCTACATCAGAAAGCCATGGTTGAGCAAAGGATTTGTCAGCTTGATGAGGCTCTAAATGTTGCAGCGGAAGAGAGGGAGTTGTTGATAAAGGATACTGCTCAAATAATTTCTTGTGAGAAGGATAAAGTTTGGAATCTAGAACAAAATGTCGCGGAGAAAGAGAACATAATTGCTAGCTTGGACGATGAGTACAGCAGACTATCTGAAATCCTCTCAGCAAAAGAGAAAATCATCTTAGATCTAACTGAATCAAATGCAGTGAAAGAGTCGGACTTGAAGGACCTTGCAGTAAAACTAGAGTCAACAGAGAGATCAAATTCTTCTCTTAGATATGAGGTTTGCATGCTGCAGAAGCAACTTGATATTCGTAGTGAGGAAAGGAAGTGTAACCTCAAATCTGCTGATGCTTCACACAAACAACATCTTGAAAATGTAAGGAAGATTACTAAGCTAGAAGAAGAATGCAAGAGATTGCGCTCAATGGTACGTAAAAGGCTACCAGGACCAGCTGCCGTTGCTAGAATGAGAAGTGAAGTTGAAACACTGAGCAGCAGTACAACACACATAAGGACGGGAAAGTTGAATTCTTCGCCATCCTTCAATTCATATGATCAGACACAGAACACTTCCAATGCATCACATGTAAGTCCTTCATTGCTTGCAAGGCTACACGTGACGGAAGATGAAAATAAGGCCATGAAGGAATCTCTTTCTAGAAAGGATGGTGAACTTCAGCATTCCCGTACCATGCTTGCTCGCACAACCTCTAAACTTTCCCAAGTTGAAGCTCAACTCGAAGACTTATCAGGTGATCGAGCTACCACAGAACTGGCAAAAAGGAGTCCTACAGTGGTTGAAAATCCTCTTTCATCTATCTCCGAGGGTGGTCGCAATGAAGATAATGTCAGCTGTTCTGGTTCATGGGCATCAGCCTTGATTTCTGAACTTGAACATTTCAAGAAGGGGAAGCTGACTACACCTTCTTGTAAGAGCACAAGAATGTCAGACTTAAGTTTCATGGATGACTTTGAAGAAATAGAAAGGCTAGCGATGGTATGTGATGATAAGCCTTCAAAATCATATGATGTAAAGAGAGAGGCAGCAGAATCAGCAGGTAAAGAGCTGGTTCCAGTTGATGGTCTCAGTGAAACAGCTAATCAAGTTCACCCGCACAAGACTGAGAAGGGACTCCTGAAGTTAATTGAACTTGTCGAGGGAGTTATCCAGAGATCGTCAAAAGATTACAGTAGCAACCTTGTGCAATCTGGTGGCAACATGGGTGATCAATCTACGCTGGTAACTGGTTATTTCGCTCATGCATTCTTATGGAAAACATCAGAACTCACATGTGTACTGCGACACTTCATTGTTGTATGCAATGAGCTTCTGTATGGGAATACTGATGTCGAAAGATTTGTTCTTGAAGTGAGCCTCACACTAGATTGGATACTGAACCACTGCTTTTCACTGCAAGATGTATCAGAGATGAGGGAAACTATCATAAAGCATTTGCATTTAGATAGCACTGATGTGCATGAAGCTGTTGCAGCCAAACAAATAGGAGTCCAAGCCACAAATGGCATAGATGAACCCGGCACTCCAAACAGCGTGCAGATGTCACTAGTTTCTCAATCAAGCCCCATGGATATTGGACTTAAAGCTGATAATGACACAGACAGTATAAGGAATGGAGTCTCATTCTTCCATGCACCGGAAGTAAAATCTTCAAGTTTGCGAGCAGAACTTAATGCATTGAAAGAAACAGGAAATCTGGTAACACATGGTGTTGATGGTAAATCAACAGTGAGTGAACTTGACAAACACAAATCCATCGCTAACTCTGAGGTAAACAAGGGCAATCTACAGGGAAGCAGTCACTCTACTGAAGAAGACCCAAAATGTGTTTCTGGGAATAAAGATAAAAATCTACAAGCGGTAAGATCCACGCTATATTATTTGTTGAATTCTGTGGTTTTAAAGATAGCTTAGCTCTTTTTTTAGGAGAAAGAAAATACATATTTATTTACAGCCTTATGCAAGAAATTTGCTCCATATTGATGGTGTCCTTTCTCTAATATGTATACAATTTTTCCTTTTGTGAAGCTATATAGCATTCATTCTATTCTTGTAGCAACCAGAATTGCATGCAACCTCAAATGCAATAGTTTTTTAAATAGGAAATAAGGAAATTTGAAATGACACTCTTGCTTCATTTTTGCTCTGTTCTGATAACGTAACATAACATATCACCATTTTATGCCCACTTTGTATATTACAAATTTGTGATCCTATATGACGGTAAATGACCAATCCTAACTGCCTTTGCTGTGAAACCACTGGAAATAATTGAACATGTTTTCAGATCGATTCAATCAATTTACTAGTTTCTTGAGTACACCCTGCTTTGAAGGGCTCTTTAGTCCATGAGTTATTACCTTCATTTGGCAGTTTACCAGTAAATAAGTTTTTGAAGTTGACATTTAATCCCCTTGTTCACACAGCAGCTGGAGATCTCGACAGCATCAGAGAAGCTCATCGAGTGTCAGGAGACAATCCTAAACCTGGGAAAGCAACTGAAAGCACTTGCATCGCCAAAGGATGCCACCTCGGTTCGTCCAGAGCGAAAACCTCGGTCCAAGTCACTGAATGAGATGCTAGCCGTCGACGACGGGGGATTTGATGACCTCAGCTCCCCGAAGACCAAGGAGATTATATGCTCAGAAATAAGGCCACCACATGAAAGAAAATTTTCGGCCGACGGGGGAGGTGACGATTCAGAATCGTGTTATTCTCACCCAACACCGGTGGTTCCACCCGCCAAGCCTTCCGTTGTGAGCGGAAGCTGCAAGAAAGAAGCCGCCGCCAAGGCCGTATCACTAGCCGTTGTCCCAAGCAAGCAGAAGGGGAACCCCAACTTGCTCAAGAGGATCCTGACAGGAAGGAGGAGGGATGCCATAATCAAACCAAAGGTGGTCCTGAGTGCTTAGCTGACAGAGACCAAGGGTAACTCTATCCATGATAAATTCCATTTCCATGTGTAAATTAAGCGTGTATCGGTTGCCTGTTGAGCTGTGTTTCTTGTCAGGTTTAGGAAGAACCATGGAGTGTGGATGCCGTGTATGTATTACAAGTATTAGTGTGCTTTGTAGCGTTGTGGCCAGCATTACCCTGTTCCTTAGGTGTATGAACTTGTGTTTGCTCTTGGATGTGGCTAATTTGTGAGTAGCATGCTATTATGTGCATCCTTTTGAGGAAGGATTCTTGTTCTGAATGTCCTGACACCGACAAGGCTGATGTCTCCCGTGTGAATTTGTTCCTGAATCTGGCTAGGGGGCTAGATTGATCCCTGTGTTCTGAATGTCTTGACACTAACAAGGTTGCTGTCTCCTGTGTGATTTTGTTCCTGAAACTGGCCAGATCTCATGTAGTAGTACATATACTCGGTGTATCAGGGCAGGAATTATGGGTTTCAGACTTAACATGGTACTGTAGTAGGTGTGAGCAGCATCGCAAAAGTGGAATCAAATGGACGCAGCATGCCAAGTGAAATTAGTATGTTCAGTCCAACGGGAGTGTGAGAATGCAGACTGACCTCCTTCCGCACAAACTCGGATTCACCGGACCGGTGCGCGCCGCCGCGATTGCTTACACGGGAGCCCTTCCGCGAGGAGTGGCCGAGATGGAGCCAGCCGCTGACACGGCCAAGCGCTCCGGCGCGGCGAGTTCAGCTTCAGTCATCGTCGACGGCCGCTCGCGCGTGGCTTCGACGACGAGCGTCGGAGCGTGCCCGGCCGGGGTGGCGACAGAGGACGGGCGAGAACAACCGGGGGGGGGGGGGGGGGGGAACCGTTACGGTGGGAAGGGGAGAGTGGAGGCCGGGTGAGGCGTGCGCTGAGGGCCGTGGAACTCCGGCGACGACGGCGGGGCTGCGGTTTTTTTTTTTTTTGGTGAATGGTGAATCGGCAGCAACGAGGAGAGCCCGAGAGAGACGGCCCACCTGCGAGAGTCTTTTCCTTTTTTTTTTGAAGTGAGGTTCGGCTAAAGGAGTGCGGCGTTGCAGAGGCGAATGGAGCCCGTTTTGCCAAAAAACGTAAATTAGCAAGAGGCCACGTCTATACTTCCACGAGAAGCATAGTTGTGTTTTCTAAAATGAAAAAAATATAGTTTGTGCTTTTGTGAAAAGGGAAAAGCACAATTGTGCTTCTGTTTTTAATTTATGAAAAAGCACAATTGTGCTTTTGAGATCCAGCCCCCTCCCCCCGTTTTAGGTCTTCTTTTTCATTTTGTTTTTTTGGTTATTGTGTATTGGTTTCTGGTTTTTCTACTCTCGACTTTTTTTGTAAGTTATTCATGAAAATAAGTTCGTCGAAACTTACTGATATGGAGTCTAGTTTCAAAGACCTCCACACGAGAAATCCAAAGATCAAGGGATGCGCGCTGGGACGAGCACCCCTATTTCTCGCTTTAACCAAGCACAGGGGAATCCTCGTGTCGGGAGGAGCCCCGATGGGCCGGCCCAGACGCGCGGGAGGCCAATGGCTGTTGTTTCTTCTTCTGTTTTCATGTTTTGCTATATTTTTGTACTTTTCTTTATATTTTAAATTATTATTATTATATATTATATGTATATATATATTGAAAAATTATTTGAAAAATGTTGTATAAGTATTAAAACATGTTGAAAATGTATTTGAAAAATGTTGAACAAATATTTAAAAATCTTGAATATGTATTTAAAATGTTGAATGAGTATTTGAAAAATGTTGAGCAAGTATTAAAAAATATTGAATAAGTATTTGAAATGTTGAACAGGTATTTCAAAATGTTGAATAAATATCAAAAAATGTTGATCGAGTATTTGAAAAATATTGAATAAGTATTAAAATTGTTAATAAGTATTTAAAATATGTTGCATAAGCGGTTTGACAATGTTGAACGTGTATACAAAAACTGTTGATCACTTATTAAAAATTGTTTTTGACATATATAAAAATGTAGAGTGAAAACGAAAACAAACATGAGAAAGAAAACAAAACAAAAAACATAAGAAAGGAGGTTGGGCGTAGTGGCTAGTGCAGCACGCCTTCAACCTTGAAGACTAGGGACCGATCGCCTTCGTGCATTTCCTTTTTACAATATATATGCCCATGTAAATGTGCCGGCCAAATATGTTGAGAGGAGAAAAGGCTTCAGCGAAAGCTGGTGCTGGTCTCCCTCAAGGCGGCGCTACAGGAAACGTGCGGGAGCATCCAACTAAAAAGCGCTCGTTGCCAGCCTTTCCAAGGATCACTTGGAGATGGACTGAGGGCATGTCACTTGGCCCGCATTCAGCTATCGTCATGTGTCGTGTTTTGGGTGCTTTCTTTAATTTTTTTTCTGGACGCGTTTTTGACTTTTTAGATGTTTTTTCGGGGTTTTTTTGCCTTTTGTTTTTCACCGGTCTTCCATAGCTTTTGTACCAATTTTTTTTGTGAGAGGTATGGTTGTGCTTCCGCGAGAGGTATGGTTGTGCTTCCGCGAGAGGTCCGTGCCTCTCGGATACGGGAAAAACGCATTTTTTTTATTCCGCGAGAGGCATGGTTTTGCTTCAACGAGAGACATGGTTTTGCTTCCGTGAGAGGCACGGCCGTGCCTCTCGGAAACAAAAAAAAAGTGTTTTCTCTTCTTTTTTTCTTTCACACGAGGCACGATTTTCCTTCCACGAGAGGCATGGGTTTCCTTCGTGAGAGGCACGGAAGGAGAAAAAACATGCTCCCGGTCCATTTTTTGTATGGTTTTTTCATAAAATAAAAGTTCGTGAAAACCTATTCGACATGAGGAGTCCAACGGTTCGAGACGTACCGACTCACAGATTGTGACAAGTGGTGCATATGCAGCGCAGCACTTGTCGTGACCTGGGAAGGTGGAAGTAATCTTTGGAAGAAGTACTTCTCATTAGTGATTTTGAGAAACGTGCAATCCCCTTCCCTCTCCTCTCCACTAGCTTTGGGCCGGCCCAAATTCAGTTCGCGGCTCCCTTGTGTGTGTGTGTGTTTTAACCTTTTTCCCTCTTCAAAAAATGTCCATGATTCAAAGAAAAACATGATTTGAAATGATGTTCCAGAATTTGACATTTTTTACATTTTAAACTTTTTCATGACTTTTAGAAATTTCTTGAATTTTAAAAATGTTCACGGATTTGAAAATATTCAGGGGATATTCAAAAATTATTCATGAATTTGAAAAATGATATTCATTCATAAAATGTTAATAATTTTGAGAAATCTTCAAGGATTTAAAAACAATGTTTGAAAAATGTTATCAGATTTGAAATACTGTTCGCAAATTGGAAAAATTGTTCTGAATTCAGAAAAATTTCTTGATTTTGATAATTTTGTCTGGATTTCAAATGTTTCTCACGAATTTACAAAAAATTTCTTGGATTTCAAAAATCTTGGGAATTTGAAAAGGTGTTCCCAGATTTAAAAAAAAATCTTCATGAATTTGATGCCGGGCGTGGGCACGTCTGTGTTCCTTGTCATGCTTTTCGTGACGTGGGTGCGTCCGTGTCCACCTCCTTCTCTCCCCCGCTAGAGTCCATCGTTTGGATGTTGATGTCACCGGTGGAGGTGAGGTCGACAATCGACATGGACGGTCCATCCTCATGGCCGTTGCGGCCCGGCGCGAACGAAGCGGACCTGTCGACATTGGCAGCGTTCCCGTCCACAATCACCTACGCCGCCTGCGCATCCACGTCCGTTGTAATCTCCTCAAATAGGTGGTCGCGATCCGTCTCATTGACACGAAAGCTGCCACCGTTTGCAAAAAATTATGCGAGCGCTGCTCACAGACCCGTAGAGCTACTGCTTCTCATCGATGAAGCTTGGATCCTATGTGACCATGGTCACGACGGTCTGCTCGCTCCTCGAAGATCAGACCCTCCGCCGGTTGGTGGTGCTCGAGGAGCTGCATGATGTAGCGTTGCTCCACCTACAACATCCGAAATGCCGACACCAGTGACGTCGCCAGCTTACAGCCACCATGACGTGGTCGATGTGTTCGTGTGCCTGCTCCAGGTCCATGGTGAATTGGGCGACCACTTTGGAGCGAAGGCACGGTAAGAGCTGATCCATGGGAGATGATTTTTTGTGAGACTGCTTTGTCGAACGCGTACGTGAAGGTGGTCTGGACACCCGCAAACCTTCCCCTCGGTTTACTGCTGAATTGCGAGATTTCAGACGTCCAGACGCATCCGAGGACGTTTAAGGCATAACGTTGGGTGGCCAAAAATGTCCAAACATCGCGACCCAACGTTTAGGGCAATTTGTTTTGATATACTCCCTTCGTCCGGTGAAGAGTGTACGTTTGGGTTTAAAATTTGTCCACAAAAGAGTGTGCCTATATCTTCCCAATACACTTTAAAGTAAAAAAATGCTTCTCTTTCATCACACGGCAATCAAGACCAATACCATTCTACACATGGTCTTCTTAATTTCTACATGCACTTAGCTCATTGGGGATTGAGTAATTAAAGAAAAGAGAGATGGTGGCTTGCACCTTCCCAATGCATTTTATACCCCACTTCATAATTTGTCCTAAAATTTCTATATGCACACCTTTCACTGGACGGAGGGAGTATGTTGCCCTTACATATATTCCATCTCGCTCCTTCACGGTCGGTAACTAGAGATGATCGTGCTCTCGTGAATGCAACGTGAAGAAGACTATCGAGGGAGAAGAAGGCATTTATGCTTTGACATGTGTGTTGATACATTAAGAGCAAGTATAATAAGGTGATGTAAGAAGGTTATATGGATTTAAGTATTATTTGCAGTTGAAAGAGAGAGAAGAGAGACAGGCTGTAGATTTATAGCCAGCTGAAGCACGAGCTCTAAGCAGATTTGTGAGAGTGTAAAGTGAATCATATGCTAATGAAGTAGCTAACTATTATAGATGTTAGCTATTACATTGGCTATAGATGTTGGCTACTCCGGGCCTTTTTAGTTTGTATATAAATTTTGTGCGAAGTCAAAATATCTTCACTTTGACCAAATTTATAGAAAAAAGTATCAACACTCAAATTGCAAAATCAATATTCTTAGATTCGTTACGAGACGTGCTTTCATAGCATATATATTTCATATTGTAGATATTAATATTTTTTAATATAAATTTGGTCAAACTTTGCAATGCTTGACTTTACACAAATCTAATATGCAGAGTAAAAAGAACCGGAAGAGTACATTGGCCATAGATGACATAATAGCCAGCAGCTGACTATATTTTTAACCATGCTCTAATGTGTCAAGGAAGAAGATATGGTCTTACAAGAATTTTTTTCCTTTTAAAAAAGCTGGGATCCTCGAAGGTTGACACTTGACAGTGGCCATTGAGCAAGTGGCGGAGCTTAGTGAAGATCAACTTGGGCCATCGTCCCCTGCTCAGGAGACTTGTTCATATTATCATGAGTAAATTGCCCATAAATTCATAGAAATCTAGCCTAAACCTAATGTTGGTTGCCCCCAGCCCATTTGCCCTTTCTAAGATGTGTCCCAAGCTCCGCCACTGCATTGAGCACTTTGTTTTGTGCCGAAGACGCTTGAACGTTAACTCCATTTTGGAGGCGCCATTTCAGTTCATCTACGACGAGTAGAAGGCAACAAGAAACACAAGTAGGAGTACTATGCAGAAGTGAACACAGGACTGGAATGGGTCGGAGAAGCCGACCTACCCACATGGACATTCCCGGCAGCGGAAAGCCGGCGCGGTGGTCCCTGAGCAACAGAGGGTGGCCTGAGACCTGCCTGAGCAGCGGCGCGGGCAGTGACACGACGGGACCTGCCGCCTGCGCGGTGGCCCGCGGCCGGCACCCCACGAGACGGGCACGCCCACAGCACAGCGCCGGCGCGGCCCACCCAACCCAATCCCCGGCCTGCGTCGTCGTTTTCCAGGCGCACGTCCACGCCGAGAGACCGGGTCGGGCCCTTCTCCATCGGAGAAAAAAGCTCGCGGAAAAGCGGGGCGCGGCTCGCCGGACTGTGCGAGTCTCGGAAAAGAGCGACAAAAGCGACGCGCGCGCGCGCACCGCATTCGCATGCCATGCACCGTATACTCGCTCTCGTCTCGCGCCTCCACGGCCGGCCCCTCCGGCGTCCACTCCGGCCGATTGGACGGCCCGGGCCATGCATGGCATGCTGCATGCTGCATGCTGCGACCCCTGCGGCGTCGACTGGGACTTTTTGGTGCCTCGGTCACCGCCTCCGATCGTCTTTTTTCGTCAGCGTGCAACGCCTTGGCCTCACGCGCCAGGCTGCATGCAGTGCAGTGCAGGGCGTCTTTTAACGGTCGGCCTCGGTGTCAATCGATCTCCCCATCGTTTTCCCCGCACCGTACGTACCTCGCGCGAACCAACATCTGCAATGTTGCAATGCACTGTACCCTACATAATGTCCCTTGGACCTGGAGCTGGAGGAGTCCACGTACACAGTAGCCGGGTTGCAGGTGAATGTAACCACAGTAACGTACGAGAAGACACATTGTATTATGTCTTTCAGGCACAGTGCCATACAAAGCGAGCTCTGGCGTACGTACGGTCTGATCATGCATAAATGCAACTCTACTCAATATCATTGGCATACCAAGCATGTCTCTCTCGCGCTATCATGACCGTGATGTCACTCGACAAGTGCTCTCCTAGATGTTTAAAGCAAAACAATGTATAAAGCCTGGCGCCGAAGCCTTGCTCAGACGCTCAGCTCTTGGTATAATGGCCGCAGAAAGCCTGAATGAACTGCCGTAGCCTACACGCATATGTATACAGAATGATTTGGAATGCTGAAAATATAGTACTCCCTCCGTAAACTAATATAAAAGCGTTTAGGTCACTACTTTAGTTATCTAAACACTCTTATATTAGTTTACAGAGGGAGTACCATGCATGCCCCAAACTCACAGTTTTACGATATACTTCCTCCATTCTAAAATAGATGACTCAACTTTATACTAACTATAGTACAAAGTTAGTACAAAGTTGGGTCATCTATTTTGGAACGGAGGGATATATATTATTTGCAATAATATATGGTGAAAAAAAGTTGTAAGAGACACACCCTCGTTTTTATAAGAAGTAAATAAATGTAGTGGTAGTAGTGCATAATTTCATTCATGGTTAGTTACAGCAAGAACTTAATTTATTTTCCAAACCACCACTTAGTTGATATTTAGAAGCTCTGGTTGGTGTAGATTTGAACTCTTATCGCCACTAATGTGAAAGTTTACTAGTATCGACGATGACTCATGTGACCCGGTCTAACCAGACATACTAATGTGAACCCTAACAAATCTTCACAAAAGTTAGATACTAATAAGAGCAGATCGTACCCACATCACTGTTCTTGTAACACGCGACCTGATTACACACACTTGCTTCCACGTGTTGGTAAAGCTCATGAATCATAATGAAAATCTAATTGATTGAAGTTTACATATTGCCTTGGTCTTCTATGGTGATTACATGGCTTTATTAGATGTAGTAATCATGCCAAGAACCCAATGATCAAGCTCTTAACACACTCCACTAGTAGGAAACGGATCACACCACAACTATGCATGCTTTAATTAGGCAACCCAAACGCACAAACACACGCAAAAATCAGAAGCTTTCCCAATGAGAACCGGCTCCATGCATGCATGCAAGACGGAGTGTATGCACAACCAGGTACGACGAAGTCAACAACTACGCAGCTTTCCCCTGCGGACGCAACGGGAAGAGCTCCAGGGTGACATTCTCCGTGCAGCCCTCGGCGGCCACCTCCGCCGCAGCATCGCCATGCCCATCGCCCCACGTCCTGCACTGCCGCTTGCAGCTCGTCACGGCATCGTCGCAAGCTTCCTTCTTATCACCGGCTCCATCCTACACAGACACAAACACATTGTAGCTGTAAATATCAACAGATAGCTCCGTGCCAACGTGTAGGTGGTAGCAGTAACTAGTAACCATTAATTGCACCGTGTGGTTCTTGGTTAATTAGGTACCTTGGTCGCCGTTGCAGGCAGGGAGGAAGAGTCGAGGGTGCTGAGGGTGAGGAGGGCGGCGCGCTTCTGCTTCTGCCGCTCCCGGGCCTTGTGGTTCTGGAACCAGTAGAAGACGTTCTTGCCCTCGATCCGGCCATGCCGGCCGAGCTCCTCCGTGATGCGCTCGATCTGGGCCGAGTTCGGGGTGCGCATACCGCCACGGTACAGCGCCTCCAGCACCTTGATCTGCTCCGCCGACGGGTTCCACCGCGTCGTCCCTCCCACCGGCACTTGCACCTGCATGTTTATTTTCAACGTCACTTCTCACTTCTCAGTGGCATTTCACACCGACATGCATACTTAATCACCACTTCACTAGACAGAGCTAGAGTTAAAGTGCATACGGTATGGTTTCTGACGGTGCAGCTGAGCAGCTTGGTGGCGCTCCTGACGCGGCCGAGGACGTCCGGCGGCGCGACGAGCTTCTTCGGCTGGTCCGGGAGGGAGATCTTGGGCGCCAGCGGCCGGAGGCATTGGAAGGCGCCGAAAGGGAACAGCTCCGAGGGAGGAGAGGTGGACGGTGCAGTAGCTGGAGACGAAGACGCCGAGGCCGCTTTCTCCAGGTAGGAGGCCACATGAGAATGGTGAACCTTCATGCTGGCGCACTAGTTTAGTGCAAAGTTCGTACGGGGAATGGGACGAAGATTTGGCTCAGGGCTAGGGCTAGGTGGAGATCGAGATCGAAGAGCGTCGTCCTCCCGTGGTTATATATGGGGAGACAGGCGGTAAAGGTGGCGAGGGTTTGAGTGCTGGCTTGTGCGAGATCGAGGTAACAGTGGAAAGGGTGCGCGCGCGACAGGGAATGTGGAGATTGGTGATGAAAGGCGTCAGCGTTCGTAATCATGCGAGACACGGAATACAGGCGCTCTAGTAAAGGTGGAAAATTCTCGCATGGAGCTCTCTTTTCGCCTTTTCCTGTCCAAATTCACGACGTACGATCAATTGACAAGCTAATACTAAAGCAACTCTGAGGCAAACATGTCCAAATGTATATTTGCATTGGACGCCCTTGCTCCCCTCTTGGAGGGGGCCGCACATTGTATGCTCAGAGCGGACATACTTCCTCCTTTCCGGTTTATAGGACTTATTTCAAAATTTTAGTTTTTCCATTTTATAAGGCTCCATTTGATTGTTCCCCATCACATGTTCAGACTTCAAGGTGCATTAAATCATTGCATGCAAGTATTAAGAGAAAATTGACCAATGCATGCACTTTATACATGCATGTATTGCAATTAATGCATTCATAAACATATTTTTTTGAGGAAAACAAGAGCATTAATTGGATGCTTTTGCAAACTATAAAAAATATTCCACCACTCATCATCTACCTTGGTTGGTGAGATTTTTGAATTGAGCCTTATAAACCAGAAAGGAGAAAGTAGATCAGGTGACATGCACGTTTACATGTCACCGTGTGCCTTGCGGCTGAAATTCAAATTTAAACATTGTGAAAAAATTTGAAAAAAATATGCATCTTCACAGCACATATTAAGATAACCCGTAAAAAATTCAGATCAAAATTCGAAACATACATCGAGAAACAAAAAAGAAAAATCTGTCATGAATAGTTCGCGAATGGTTATGTGTAGACTATTCACATATGAGTTTCTCTTTTTCGTTTCTCGATATATGTTTCGAATTTTGATCTGAATTTTTTAGGGGTTATCTTAATATGTGCTGTGAAGATGCATGATTTTTTTCCAGATTTTTTCGCAATGTTTAAATTTGAATTTCGGCCGCAAGGCACACAGTGACATGCAAACGTGCATGTCACGTCACCTAATCTCTGTCCGCTTAGAGCATCTCCAACAGCCGCGCTACGCGCCGCGCGCAAAAAACTACTTTGACGCGCGTCCTTCGCCTGGTTTTGCGCGGCCGGCAGCGCTGGCTCCAACAGCCGCGCTAAAATGCAGCGCGCGCGTGCCGCTCCAGCAGCGCGCAAAAAATGCAGCGCGCGCGTGCCAATCCAGCAGCGCGCAAAAAATGCAGCGCGCGCGACTCGCTGGGGCATTGCATATGTTGCATTTTGGACACAAAATGAATTTGAAACCTCCAACAGTCGCGCATTGGGGAGCTTCGAGGGGGAGAGGGGGGGCACGGGGCGGCGCCGGCGCGATGCCACCCGCCGCCGTGGTCATCCACAGCGACATGAAGAGGCCGCGCGCGAGGCCGATGCTCGGAGGAGCTCTGGCGGTGGCGAGGCCAACGCTCCCCGCACTAGGGTTTTCGGCGGCGGCGGAGGGGGAGGGGTCGCGGCTGTAGGATGGGGTGAGCGGGGTGCCGGCGCGTGCGTCCATCGGGTCAAGTTCGCCGGCGCCGGCGCGCGCGGGGCGAAGGTGGCAGGGAGGAGAGAGTGCGGCGCGAGCGCTCGTGTGTGCCGCGCGCGGAAGCCGGCGCTCCAAATACACAACGCGAGTTGGCGTTTCGGACCGCGCGCCCAACTACATATGCCGTGCGCGCGGTTATTACGCGCCCGCTAAAATGACAAAATTTGCGGCGCGGCGCTTGTTTAGCGCGGCTGTTGAAGATGCTCTTAAAAGAATAGAGAAAGGAGACCAAAGGGGCAAGCACCCCTTGGCATATTTTTATAAAAGGAACGAGAAACACGGTAGAAATATTCGCTCTCCACAAGGATAGAACCCGGCTGGCCTCAAAAACAAGAGAGTGCCCCTACCACTGAGCTAGCGCTCAGTTCTCCTTAGAAGACTAGAGGTTATCTAAGAGTATCTCTAGCTAAATTCCTAAAAGGGTTTAATTCTTAAATATTTTCTTTGATTCCTTTTTAGGGAGTTACATGTTGCACCTAGTCGTATTCTTAAAACCTTCAACTCCTCAAAACAATTTAGGAGAAGCATTGACCGCCTCTCAAAGATGAGAAGCTAAAGCAAGCCTCAGCAAAAGATTCCCTCTCTCTCACTAGGCTGCCTCCCTATGTTGCTCGGTTGCTTGCACGCCGACGCTGAAGGAAATATGCCCTAGAGGCAATAATAAAGTTATTATTTATTTCCTTATATCATGATAAATGTTTATTATTCATGCTAGAATTGTATTAACCGGAAACATAATACATGTGTGAATACATAGACAAACAGAGTGTCACTAGTATGCCTCTACTTGACTAGCTCGTTAATCAAAGATGGTTATGTTTCCTAACCATGAACAAAGAGTTGTTATTTGATTAACGAGGTCACATCATTAGTTGAATGATCTGATTGACATGACCCATTCCATTAGCTTAGCACCCGATCGTTTAGTATGTTGCTATTGCTTTCTTCATGACTTATACATGTTCCTATGACTATGAGATTATGCAACTCCCGTTTGCCGGAGGAACACTTTGGGTGCTACCAAACGTCACAACGTAACTGGGTGATTATAAAGGAGCATTACAGGTGTCTCCAAAGGTAGATGTTGGGTTGGCGTATTTCGATATTAGGATTTGCCACTCCGATTGTCGGAGAGGTATCTCTGGGCCCTCCCGGTATTACACATCACTTAAGCCTTGCAAGCATTACAACTAATATGTTAGTTGTGAGATGATGTATTACGGAACGAGTAAAGAGACTTGCCGGTAACGAGATTGAACTAGGTATTGGATATCGACGATCGAATCTCGGGCAAGTAACATACCGATGACAAAGGGAAGAACGTATGTTGTTATGCGGTCTGACCGATAAAGATCTTCGTAGAATATGTAGGAGCCAATATGGGCATCCAGGTCCCGCTATTGGTTATTGATCGGAGACGTGTCTTGGTCATGTCTACATTGTTCTCGAACCCGTAGGGTCCGCACGCTTAAGGTTACGATGACAGTTATATTATGAGTTTATGCATTTTGATGTACCGAAGGTTGTTCGGAGTCCCGGATGTGATCACGGACATGACGAGGAGTCTCGAAATGGTCGAGACATAAAGATTGATATATTGGAAGCCTATGTTTGGATATCGGAAGTGTTCCGGGTGAAATCAGGATTTTACCGGAGTACCGGGAGGTTACCGGAACCCCCCGGGAGCCATATGGGCCTTATTGGGCTTTAGTGGAAAGGTGAAAGGGGCTGCCCATGGTGGGTTGCGCGCCTCCCCCCTCCCCTAGTCCAACTAGGACTAGGAGAGGTGGCCGGCCACCTCTCTCTCTCTCTTTCCTCCTTGGGAATCCTATTTGGAATAGGATTGGGGGGGGGAGTCCTACTCCCGGTAGGAGTAGGACTCCTCCTGCGCCTCCATAGGGCTGGCCGCACCCCTCCCCCTTGGCTCCTTTATATACGGAGGCAGGGGGCACCTCTAGACACAAGTTGATCATTGAGATCGTTCCTTAGCCGTGTGCGGTGCCCCTCGCCACCATATTCCACCTCGATCATATCGTTGTAGTGCTTAGGCGAAGCCCTGCGTCGGTAGAACATCAAGATCGTCACCACGCCGTCGTGCTGGCGGAACTCCTCCCCGAAGCTTTGCTGGATCGGAGCCCGGGGATCGTCATCGAGCTGTACGTGTGCTAAGAACTCGGAGGTGCCGGAGTAACGGTGCTTGGATCGGTCGGATCGGGAAGAAGACATACGACTACTTCCTCTACGTTGTGTCAACGCTTCCGTTGCGATCTACAAGGGTACGTAGATCATACTCTCCCCTCGTTGCTATGCATCACCGTGATCTTGCGTGTGCGTAGGAATTTTTTTGAAATTACTACGTTCCCCAACAGACGCCCCCCCCACCCCCCCCCCCCCCCCCCCCGCGCAACATTTTGTACCTCCGGCAACCACCCGGCAGCCCTGCCGACGTCCCACCGCCAAATTCTAGGAAGAATTCGACAAACCTTTTTTCTTCACTTTTTTCCCTTCGTCTCTGAAGACGGCAGCTCCTCCTCATCGTCTCCTAGGTTGGCGGTGCTCCTCCCCATCATCCTCTGGCACAAACAAAGCTGCAGAAAGCTGAGGAACATATAGAGGAAAAAAATGGTAGAAGGATTAGGGTATGAACCCATTAAAACGAAGAAGTGTCCAAGCCATGACCCGTCGGTGAGCGATCTATCAAATTACTTTTGCAGAGCATCTTCATAGGTCCTATATAGCTCATGGACATCATCTAGTGGCAAAAATTTATCGTTGGCCACATGGAAGGAAGATAGAAAAAGGATGTGGAAGGAAGAAGAAGATAGGAATAGACTTACATGTGGGCTATAGTTCATTTGAGAAGTTAAATTTGAGAGTTCGGTTAGGTTCATGTTTCTTTAACCCCACGAATTTGTTGAGTTAATTTTTGAGGTGCTAAAAATTAGGAGTTCGGTTAGAGATTCTCTAACAATTAGTTGCTTGAAATATATTTACTTCCCGCTCACTTTTGGTCTAGCACTTAGATTTGCATCCACATGTTGTTGTTTTCTTTATTTGGTATGTCTCTTGCTTTTGATGAGAGAGAGGGAGAGAATGATATAGGGAGAGAGAGAGAGGTAGAGGGAGAGAGAGGGACGGCGTGATGCGGCCGACCGTTTCCAAGATAGGCAAGGACGATGAGGCTTCGCGGGTTTGGGTGGCGGGCTTATCATTTCTACTCCCTCTTGCATTGGGAAACACCACCCAACCTTGAGACAGAGACACCATCGTCGGCTGCGGCGTTACTGGCAAGGTCTCAACAAGACCTCACCGGAGGCGCAAACAATGTGGCTCGCCGCTGAAGGGGACAAAGTGGATTAGCTTGTTTGGAGTTATAGGGGGTGATTTATAGATTCAACTAGACGCTAAAGATGACCATGAAACCTTGGGTTTCAACTGTATGGCTCATGAAATGAATGAAACCAAACCTTTGTGGTGTTGGGGAACGTTGCAGAAAACAAAAAAAAATTCCTACGGTTTCACCAAGATCCATCTATGAGTTCATCTAGAAACGAGTGATCGGATTGCATCTACATACCTTTGTAGATCACGTGCGGAAGCGTTCAAAGAACGGGGATGAGGAAGTCGTACTCGACGTGATCCAAATCACCGGAGATCCTAGCGCCGAACGGACGGCACCTCCGTGTTCAACACACATACGGTCAGCGTGACGTCTCCTCCTTCTTGATCCAGCAAGGGGAAGGAGAGGTTGATGAAGATCCAGCAGCACGACAGTGTGGTGGTGGATGCAGGGCGTCACCGCAGCAGGGCTTCGCCGTTATACTGCGAGAGGGAGAGGTGTAGCAGGGGAGAGGGAGGCGCCAAGACTCAAGGGTGCGGCTGCCCCCTCCCTCCCCCCTTTATATAGGCCCCCTAGGGAGGTGCGCCGGCCCTAGGAGATGGGATCTCCTAGGGGGGGGCAAGGGGTGGAGCGCCCCCCAAGCCAGGTGGGCCCCCCCCACCCTAGGGTTCCCAACCCTAGGCGCATGGGATGGGCCAAGGGGGGCGCACCAGCCCACTATGGGCTGGTTCCCCTCCCCACTTTGGCCCATGGGGCCCTTCGGGATGGGTGGCCCCACCCGGTGGACCCCCGGGACCCTTTCGGTGGTCCCGGTACAATACCGGTGACCCCCGAAACTCTCCCGATGGCCGAAACTGCACTTCCTATATATAATTCTTCACCTCCGGACCATTCCGGGACTCCTCGTGACGTCCAGGATCTCATCCGGGACTCCGAACAACTTTCGGGTTACTGCATATTCATATCTCTACAACCCTAGCGTCACCGAACCTTAAGTGTGTAGACCCTACGGGTTCGGGAGACATGTAGACATGACCGAGACGGCTCTCCGGTCAATAACCAACAGCGGGATCTGGATACCCATGTTGGCTCCCACATGCTCCTCGATGATCTCATCAGATGAACCACGATGTCGAGGATTCAAGCAACCCCGTATACAATTCCCTTTGTCAATCGGTACGTTACTTGCCCGAGATTCGATCGTCGGTATCCCAATACCTCGTTCAATCTCATTACCAGCAAGTCACTTTACTCGTACCGTAATGCATGATCCTGTGACCATACACTTGGTCACTTTGAGCTCATTATGATGATGCATTACCGAGTGGGCCCAGAGATACCTCTCCGTCATACGGAGTGACAAATCCCAGTCTTGATCCGTGTCAACCCAACAGACACTTTCGGAGATACCCGTAGTACACCTTTATAGTCACCCAGTTACGCTGTGACGTTTGGTATACCCAGAGCACTCCTACGGTATCCGGGAGTTACACGATCTCATGGTCTAAGGAAAAGATACTTGACATTGGAAAAAGTCTAGCAAATGAACTATACGATCTTGTGCTATGTTTAGGATTGGGTCTTGTCCATCACATCATTCTCCTAATGATGTGATCCCGTTATCAATGACATCCCCATGTCCATAGCCAGGAAACCATGACTATCTGTTGATCAACGAGCTAGTCAACTAGAGGCTCACTAGGGACACATTGTGGTCTATGTATTCACACATGTATTACGATTTCCGGATAATATAATTAAAGCATGAACAATAGACAATTATCATGAACAAGGAAATATAATAATGATTTTATTATTGCCTCTAGGGCATATTTCCAACAGTCTCCCACTTGCACTAGAGTCAATCATCTAGTTACATTGTGATGAATCGAACATCCATGGAATTCTGGTGTTGATCATGTTTTGCTCTAGGGAGAGGTTTAGTCAACGGATCTGCTACATTCAGGTCCGTATGTACTTTACAAATCTCTATGTCTCCATTTTGAACACTTTCACGAATGGAGTTGAAGCGACGCTTGATATGCCTGGTCTTCCTGTGAAACCTGGGCTCCTTGGCAAAGGCAATAGCTCCAGTGTTGTCACAGAAGAGAGTCATCAGGCCCGACGCATTGGGTATGACTCCTAGGTCGGTAATGAACTCCTTCACCCAGACTGCTTCGTGTGCTGCCTCCGAGGCTTCCATGTACTCCGCTTCACATGTAGATCCCGCCACAACGCTTTGCTTGAAACCGCACCAGCTTACTGCCCCACCATTTAAAATATACACGTATCCGGTTTGTGACTTAGAGTCATCCAGATCTGTGTCGAAGCTAGCGTCGACGTAACCCTTTACGACGAGCTCTTCGTCACCTCCATAAACGAGAAACA
The DNA here is from genome assembly GCF_003073215.2 of Triticum urartu. NCBI lineage: Eukaryota > Viridiplantae > Streptophyta > Magnoliopsida > Poales > Poaceae > Triticum > Triticum urartu. The sequence continues at coordinate 717,740,109 of NC_053023.1, read as the reverse complement.
TTTCCTTAGTCCTTTTCAGGTACTTCAGGATATTCTTGATCGCTGTCTAGTGTTCCTTGGCGGGATTACTTTGGTACCTACCTACCAAACTTACGACAAGGTTTACATCAGGTCTGGTACACAGCATGGCATACATAATAGAACCTATGGCTGAGGCATAGGGGATGACACTCATCTCTTCTATATCTTCTGTCGTGGTCGGACATTGAGCTGAGTTCAATTTCACACCTTGCAACACAGGCAAGAACCCCTTCTTAGACTGATCCATATTGAACTTCTTCAATATCTTATCAAGGTATGTGCTTTGTGAAAGACCTATGAGGCGTCTTGATCTATCTCTATAGATCTTGATGCCTAATATATAAGCAGCTTCTCCAAGGTCCTTCATTGAAAAACTCTTATTCAAGTAGGCCTTAATGCTGTCCAAAAGCTCTATATCATTTCCCATCAAAAGTATGTCATCTACATATAATATGAGAAATGCTACAGAGCTCCCACTCACTTTCTTGTAAACGCAGACTTCTCCATAAGTCTGCATAAACCCAAACGCTTTGATCATCTCATCAAAGCAAATGTTCCAGCTCCGAGATGCTTGCACTAGCCCATAAATCGAACGTTGGAGCTTGCACACCTTGTCAGCATTCTTAAGATCGACAAAACCTTCCGGCTGCATCATATACAGTTCTTCCTTAAGATAACCGTTAAGGAATGCCGTTTTGACGTCCATTTGCCATATCTCATAATCATAGTATGCGGCAATTGCTAACATGATTCGGACGGACTTCAGCTTTGCTACGGGAGAGAATGTCTCATCGTAGTCAACCTCTTGAACTTGTCGATAACCCTTAGCGACAAGCCTAGCTTTATGGATGGTCACATTACCATCCGCGTCTGTCTTCTTCTTAAAGATCCATTTATTTTCTATGGCTCGCCGATCATCGGGAAAGTCAGTCAAAGTCCATACTTTGTTTTCATACATGGATCCTATCTCGGATTTCATGGCTTCCAGCCATTTGTCGGAATTCGGGCCCGCCATCGCTTCTTCATAGTTCGAAGGTTCACCGTTGTCTAACAACATGATTTCCAAGACAGGGTTGCCATACCACTCTGGTGCAGAACGTGTCCTTGTGGACCTTCGAAGTTCAGTAGGATCTTGATCAGAAGTATCTTGATCATCATCATTAACTTCCTCTCTAATTGGTGCAGGCACCACAGGAATATTTTCCTGAGTTGCGCCACTTTCCGGTTCAAGAGGTAATACTTCATCAAGTTCTACTTTCCTCCCACTTACTTCTTTCGAGAGAAACTCCTTCTCTAGAAAGGATCCATTCTTGGCAACAAATATCTTGCCTTCGGATCTGAGGTAGAAGGTATACCCAATAGTTTCTTTAGGGTATCCTATGAAGACGCATTTTTCCGACTTGGGTTCGAGCTTTTCAGGTTGAAGTTTCTTGACATAAGCATCGCATCCCCAAACTTTTAGAAACGACAACTTAGGCTTCTTCCCAAACCATAATTCATACGGTGTCGTCTCAACGGATTTCGACGGAGCCCTATTTAAAGTGAATGCAGCAGTCTCTAAAGCATAGCCCCAAAATGACAGCGGTAAATCGATAAGAGACATCATAGATCGCACCATATCCAATAGAGTGCGATTACGACGTTCGGACACACCATTACGCTGAGGTGTTCCAGGCGGCGTGAGTTGTGAAACTATTCCACATTTTTCTTAAGTGTGTACCAAATTCGTGACTCAAGTATTCTCCTCCACGATCTGATCGCAAAAACTTGATTTTTCTGTCACGTTGATTCTCAACCTCACTCTGAAATTCCTTGAACTTTTCAAAGGTTTCAGACTTGTGTTTCATTAAGTAGATATACCCATATCTACTCAAGTCATCAGTGAGGGTGAGAACATAACGATAGCCACCGCGAGCCTCAACACTCATTGGACCGCACACATTAGTATGTATGATTTCCAATAGGTTGGTTGCTCGCTCCATTGTTCCTGAGAACGGAGTCTTGATCATCTTACCCATGAGGTATGGTTCGCACGTGTCAAATGATTCATAATCAAGAGACTCTAAAAGTCCATCTGCATGGAGCTTCTTCGTGCGTTTGACACCTATGTGACCAAGGCGGCAGTGCCACAAGTATGTGGGACTATCATTATCAACCTTACATCTTTTGGTATTCACACTATGAATATGTGTAGCATTACGCTCGAGATTCATTATGAATAAACCATTCACCATAGGAGCATGACCATAAAACATATCTCTCATATAAATAGAACAACCATTATTCTCGGATTTAAATGAGTAGCCATCTCGTATTAAACGAGATCCTGATACAATGTTCATGCTCAAACTTGGCACTAAATAACAATTATTGAGGTTCAAAACTAATCCCATAGGTAAATGTAGAGGTAGCGTGCCGACGGCGATCACATCGACCTTGGAACCATTCCCGATGCGCATCGTCACCTCGTCCTTCGCCAGTCTTCGTTTATTCCGCAGCTCCTGCTTCGAGTTACAAATGTGAGCAACTGCACCGGTATCAAATACCCAGGAGCTACTACGAGTACTGGTAAGGTACACATCAATTACATGTATATCACATATACCTTTCGTTTTGCCGGCCTTCTTGTCCGCTAAGTATTTGGGGCAGTTCCGCTTCCAGTGACCACTTCCCTTGCAATAAAAACACTCAGTCTCGGGCTTGGGTCCATTCTTTGGCTTCTTCCCGGCAGCTTGCTTACCGGGCGCGGCAACTCCCTTGCCGTCCTTCTTGAAGTTCTTCTTACCCTTGCCTTTCTTGAACTTAGTGGTTTTATTCACCATCAACACTTGATGGTCCTTTTTGACTTCTACCTCTGCTGATTTCAGCATTGCAAATACTTCAGGAATGGTCTTTTCCATCCCCTGCATATTGAAGTTCATCACAAAGCTCTTGTAGCTCAGTGGAAGTGACTGAAGGATTCTGTCAATGACCGCGTCATCCGAGAGATTAACTCTCAGCTGAGTTAAGCGGTTATGTAATCCAGACATAGTGAGTATGTGCTCACTGACAGAACTATTTTCCTCCATCTTACAGCTGAAGAACTTGTCGGAGACTTCATATCTCTCGACCCGGGCATGAGCTTGGAAAACCATTTTCAGCTCTTCGAACATCTCATATGCTCCGTGTCGCTCAAAACGCTTTTGGAGCCCCGGTTCTAAGCTGTAAAGCATGCCGCACTGAACGAGGGAGTAATCATCAGCACGTGTCTGCCAAGCGTTCATAACGTCTTGGTTCTGTGGGACGGGTGCGTCACCTAGCGGTGCTTGTAGGACATATTCTTTCTTGGCAGCTATGAGGATGATCCTCAGGTTCTGGACCCAGTCCTTATAGTTGCTGCCATCGTCTTTCAGCTTGGTTTTCTCTAGGAACGCGTTGAAGTTGAGGACAACGTTGGCCATTTGATCTACAAGACATATTGTAAATTTTTTAGACTAAGTTCATGATAATTAAGTTCATCTAATCAAATTATATAATGAACTCCCACTTAGATAGACATCCCTCCAGTCATCTAAGTATAACATGATCCAAGTTAACTAGGCCGTGTCCGATCATCACGTGAGACGGACTAGTCAACATCGGTGAACATCTTCATGTTGATCGTATCTTTTATACGACTCATGCTCGACCTTTCGGTCTTCTGTTTTCCGAGGCCATGTCTGTACATGCTAGGTTCGTCAAGTCAACCTAAGTGTTTGCATGTGTAAATCTGTCTTACACCCGTTGTATGTGAACGTTGGAATCTATCACACCCGATCATCACGTGGTGCTTCGAAACAACGAACTGTCGCAACGGTGCACAGTTAAGGGGAACACTTTCTTGAAATTATTATGAGGGATCATCTTATTTACTACCGTCGTTCTAAGTAAACAAGATGCAAAAACATGATAAACATCACATGCAATCAAATAATAATAGTGACATGATATGGCCAATATCACATAGCTCCTTTGATCTCCATCTTGGGGCTCCATGATCATCTTGTCACCGGCATGACACCATGATCTCCATCATCGTGTCTTCATGAAGTTGCTCGCCAACTATTACTTCTACTACTATGGCTAACACATTTAGCAATAAAGTAAAGTAATTTACATGGCGTTTCTCAATGACACGCAGGTCATACAAAAAATAAAGACAACTCCTATGGCTCCTGCCGGTTGTCATACTCATTGACATGCAAGTCGTGATTCCTATTACAAGAACATGATCTCATACATCACATATATATCATTCATCATTCATCACAACTTTGGCCATATCACATCCCAAAGCACTTGCTGCAAAAACAAGTTAGACGTCCTCTAATTGTTGTTGCAAGTTTTACGTGGCTGCAAAAGGGTTCTAGCAAGAACGTTTTCTTACCTACGTAATAGCCACAACGTGATTTGTCAACTTCTATTTACCCTTCATAAGGACCCTTTTCATCGAATCCGCTCCAACTAAAGTGGGAGAGACAGACACCCGCTAGCCACCTTATGCAACTAGTGCATGTCAGTCGGTGGAACCAGTCTCACGTAAGCATACGTGTAAGGTCGGTCCGGGCCGCTTCATCCCACAATACCGCTGAAGCAAAATAAGACTAGTAGCGGCAAGAAAGTTGACAACATCTACGCCCACAACAAATTGTGTTCTACTCGTGCAAAGAGAACTGCGCATAGACCTAGCTCATGATGCCACTGTTGGGGAACGTTGCAGAAAACAAAAAAAATTTCCTACGTTTTCACCAAGATCCACCTATGAGTTCATCTAGCAACGAGTGATCGGATTGCATCTACATACCTTTGTAGATCACGCGCGGAAGCGTTCAAAGAACGGGGATGAGGAAGTCGTACTCGACGTGATCCAAATCACCGGAGATCCTAGCGCCGAACGGACGGCACCTCTGTGTTCAACACACGTACGGTCAGCGTGACGTCTCCTCCTTCTTGATCCAGCAAGGGGGAGGAGAGGTTGATGAAGATCCAGCAGCACGACGGTGTGGTGGTGGATGCAGGGCGTCACCGCAGCAGGGCTTCGCCGTTATACTACGAGAGGGAGAGGTGTAGCAGGGGAGAGGGAGGCGCCAAGACTCAAGGGTGCGGCTGCCCCCTCCCTCCCCCCTTTATATAGGCCCCCTAGGGGGGTGCGCCGGCCCTAGGAGATGGGATCTCCTAGGGGGGGCGGCGGCCAAGGGGTGGAGCGCCCCCCAAGCCAGGTGGGGCGCCCCCCACCCTAGGGTTCCCAACCCTAGGCGCATGGGGTGGGCCAAGGGGGGCGCACCATCCCACTATGGGCTGGTTCTCCTCCCCACTTTGGCCCATGGGGCACTCCGGGATGGGTGGCCCCACCCGGTGGACCCCCGGGACCCTTCCGGTGGTCCCGGTACAATACCGGTGACCCCCGAAACTCTCCCGATGGCCGAAACTGCACTTCCTATATATAATTCTTCACCTCCGGACCATTCCGGAACTCCTCGTGACATCCAGGATCTCATCCGGGACTCCGAACAACTTTCGGGTTACTGCATATTCATATCTCTACAACCCTAGCGTCACCGAACCTTAAGTGTGTAGACCCTACGGGTTCGGGAGACATGTAGACATGACCGAGACGGCTCTCCGGTCAATAACCAACAGCGGGATCTGGATACCCATGTTGGCTCCCACATGCTCCTCGATGATCTCATCGGGTGAACCACGATGTCGAGGATTCAAGCAACCCCGTATACAATTCCCTTTGTCAATCGGTACGTTACTTGCCCGAGATTCGATCGTCGGTATCCCAATACCTCGTTCAATCTCGTTACCGGCAAGTCACTTTACTCGTACCGTAATGCATGATCCCGTGACCATACACTTGGTCACTTTGAGCTCATTATGATGATGCATTACCGAGTGGGCCCAGAGATACCTCTCCGTCATACGGAGTGACAAATCCCAGTCTTGATCCGTGTCAACCCAACAGACACTTTCGGAGATACCCGTAGTACACCTTTATAGTCACCCAGTTATGTTGTGACGTTTGGTATACCCAGAGCACTCCTACGGTATCCGGGAGTTACACAATCTCATGGTCTAAGGAAAAGATACTTGACATTGGAAAAACTCTAGCAAACGAACTATAAGATCTTGTGCTATGTTTAGGACTGGGTCTTTTCCATCACATCATTCTCCTAATGATGTGATCCCGTTATCAATGACATCCGCATGTCCATAGCCAGGAAACCATGACTATCTGTTGATCAACGAGCTAGTCAACTAGAGGCTCACTAGGGACACATTGTGGTCTATGTATTCACACATGTATTACGATTTCCGGATAATACAATTAAAGCATGAACAATAGACAATTATTATGAATAAGGAAATATAATAATCATTTTATTATTGCCTCTAGGGCATATTTCCAACATGTGGAACCTCACGCATAGGTGGTCCCTTTTTACACAAGTTGTAGCATATGCCTAACAGATCATGTGGTAAGTTGATCAAGAAGAAGACAACATTCTTCACAAGTAAAGGAAAGTTGCATATTTGATTCCTCAACTATTCGACGAATCTAACTTTGGTTCTTAAACTCTAAAACTAGATAAACTTGACTCACAACTTCTGAAAGCCCGAACAAATTTGTTCCCTCGGCACACGACCGGAAGAGATTTGATGGATGATGCGGTTATGGTTTCTCACAATTTAATGCTAAATATATTTTTTAATAAAAGTGAGGGCAAACCTAATTGAACAAATAGGAATTTCATTCCTGAAATCTCATGTGACTTTTTTTTCCCTATGGCACTCTTTGGCTTATTGGATTCACTTTGAAATTTTCTATAAGAATCCTTCCTTTTGTTCACATTGGAGGATTCTAAACACTTTCCAAAGCCTCATGTTTTCACTTCTTTTGAGAAGTTTAACTCCTCTCTCTCCTCAAGAAACATTTTCCCGCGAAATTCTCGTCATGCATCCGAACAACTATGTTGTACAATTCATGTGTTTTCAAATTCCTATAGGAATGTACGGGAGATGGCATCCTATTATTCCTTTATTTTTAACATGCCTAACTGGTAACTGCTAACGAACAACTACAAAGCTAATTATACAAGCATGGTCACGTAGAATTAAAGCCATATGCATAGGTATTGATATCTTTGCCCTGATGTGGATATTTCATTAGTTCTGTCCGCGCATGCATAGCCGTGCTTGAGTTGATCTAGTACAAAAGCTTCTAGGTCCAAGTTACACCAACCAGTTTGAACAAAGTACAGTCTATCACACTTGGGTTGATCTTCAAGACACAAATAACCTAGATTACTTACTGTCTACTCCATCTATCTCTGCATGATGTCGCCTTCTCTCCTCTCAGCCCATCTACATGATTGCACACCTTTTTACATAAATCCTGACCATAAGTAGAACCAAAACACGTCGTCACAATCTCTAAGATCGGATTGCTATCTACTACCCTTGTGTTTTTCTCAAGCTATGGCCTCACAGGCCTAGTGACTAGACCATAAAAAAAACCCTGCATATCTGCCATGAATAATGGAGCGTCGACACGATATGTATGATTGGAAAAGGAGCATGCAGAGGAAAGCGAGAACCACCAGGATGATGGATGCTATGCTGAGGTTGACCTCGGAGTTGGCGCCTCCGTCCATCTACCGTCGAACTCGGAACATGACACTGCACATGAACAGACAACAGTCCCACACAACAAAAACAGCAGTACTGAAAATATTCCTCCTCCCTGCATGCCACTAGTCTATGTATGCTACATGAAAACACATCGCTTTCCTGAAACACACCTGCCAAAAGAGGCTCCGGCTAGGCATGGCCTGGAATTGCAACTGTACCTGCAGGTAAGTAAAGCCCATCCCTAGCTAATGATACGCGGTTACTACGCCTAGGCACACACCGCGCATGATTCTCGTGGAAAAGCTGCTGGGTGCAGCCAGGAGGTGCATGCATGCCTCCCATGTACGTAAATGACATGCATGGCTGTCTTACGAGCTAATCACTACTGATCGACATCGATGGATGGATGGAACGAACTTATCCCATGGACTGGTCAACCTGATCAGCGTCACTCAGCTAGCTAGCCATGCCGTGTTGCCATACACACACAAAACACAGGTAATTAATTCACACACCATGCCATGTCGGGGCCGTCAAATCGGTCGGACTTTTACTCCCTGGTAGACAGCGATGATATAACAGTGAGTAGCGTACTGCAGACTAGCAATGCTGGAATTCGTGGGGATTAACGGATGCATGCAGAATGCATGCCGGTGTTAGTGGAAAGACGTTTCTCGCAATCCCGATAAAGCTGTGAAGTGCCAAAAGCCCGCGGAAAAGAGGAAAAGCTACTGGCAGCTACATGTAACCTCAGTAGTCCTCAGAGCGCCGGGCCGGCCGGTCGGACGGGCGAACGACGCCGTGGTGGTGTATACTGGCGAGTGGGGACGACGGTTGCGAGAGCAAAGCGGGTAGACGATCGAAAAGATGCATCCGTGCATGCATGGCAAAGCCGCGGCTGGCCATGCCGCGCGAGACGGGCCAGGCTCCGCGTGGTCGGCAGGGGCCATGCTAGGATGTGTGAGTGTGACGTACGTATGCCCTGGATAGCCGGCTAGCTCGCCTGCCGGCCGGGTGGCCCGGCCATGGCCCCATGCATGGCATAGGTCGCGGCGGTTGGACGGGGACGGCCGGGGGTGCATGGGCCGGTGCAATCATGGCGCCTATGCCCCGGCGTCGGGACTTGCCTCCGGGCGTTGAGTAGATCGCAACACGCGGTTGTCGGGGGCGATTTGATTTACCTACCTACATACCTGCATGCAGCACGCAAGCCTCGCGGCAATCATCGCCGTGTGCCCCTGTCACCTCGGACGCTAACTATATTACTCTCGCTCACAGGATCGGTCGACAAGTTCGAGGTGTTTTTTTGCTATATAAAGTAAGACGACGAGAGCTTAGCATATGTGATCCCTTGCTCAATTGGCAAATCCATCCGGGCCCTTTGTGTCTAGCTAACTGGCACTCTCTTCACCGGTGAGACTAGCTAATTAAGAAGTGGCAGCGCGTGCATGCACTGTTGGCTAGAGGTAGATTGTGCTGCCTGCATGCGCCGGCACGCGGCCAGGCATGCATGCATGCATGCAGCCTAGCTAGTGACTCGACGTACGTGCTTCGGCATGCATCGTCACAGTCGGCAGGTAGGCGCACGCGACGACCAGGCTATTTGACCCCAGTGGCGGAGCCAGGATTCAAGTATAGGGGGAAGGGCGAGTACGGGAACGTATCTAGTGCACCAAGATAATTGGTGCTACCGGTGCACCGGACCCCGTTGCACATTCAAAAATATTCAAAAAAAATCGAAAATAATTTAGTGTATCGACACAACATCAATATATGTTGTCACAAAAATTCAAATCAAAATTCAAAACAATGCTCAAGATACAAAAATGATAAATTTGACCTCAATGTGCTAATGGGCCAAAACTGAAGCCCAACTTGTGTTACGTATTATTCAGTGTCAAATTTGTTATTTTTGTAGCTCAAGCAATGTTTCAAATATTGAATTAAAATTTTGTGACAACATACATTGATGTTGTGTCAATGCATTAGATTTTTTTCAAAGTTTTTCGAATATTTTTTAATGTGCAACGGGCGACCGGTGCACCGGTAGCACAAATTGCCCCGGTGCACCAGATACATTCCCGGGCGAGTACATATATTGATCTAATCTCGTTGGCAATTACTCGTCGCTGCTACTAAATTTGTCGATCGTTGGGGGGGGGGGGGGGGGGGCGCAGGCCCCTGCTCGTCCCCCTGGCTCCGCCCCTGTTTGACCCGACTGCAACTAGCTGGCCCTGCATATTCGCCCGAGCTATATCTGGCCTGTTGTGAGACGAGCTTCGTCTTGTCTCTGGCGAAAGCGTTATTGCGCCGGCGCATTACTGTAGCATGAGTTTTTTCATGTGTGTTTTTTATCGATTTTTTCCGCTGTTTCCACCATGTTTTTCTGTTTTCTCTTGTTTTCTTTGGTTTTTCATTTTGTTTACAGTAACTTTCTTTCTTCGATTTTCTTTGTTTCTTTCTCGGTTTTCATCTATTTTCTTGGATATTTTCTTTTATGTTTTATTTTCTATTTTCTTGTTGTTCTATGCTTGTCTATATTTTCCGCACACATTTATACATTTTCTGTATACATCGGAAATATTTTTTATACATGTTTAAATATTGTTAAATATATGATTAACATTTTCTCAATTATATATTTTAATGTCTAATTTGCATATTCATTTCCGTTTTTTATATCCATATAAAAAATTACATACATGTTTAAAACATTTTTATGAATGACACAAAACATTTTTTTAAACTATATGAACATTTTTTTACATTGTATAAACATGTTTTGAAAATTGTATAACATATATTTGGAACACTCGAACATTTTTTAAGTGTAACATACATTTTTTAATGGTACAAAACATTTTTATTAATTACACGAACATTGTTTGTATATTGTATTTTTTGGGGGTAAATGCCACCTAATTGTTTTTGAAACACATGAATATTTCGTAAAAGTTACAAACATATTTTAATAATTATAGTAACAAAAAGTTAACACCGTGTTAACATTTTCTACATTCATGATGATGTTTTTGAAAAATTAAGTACATCAAGTATTTCAAATATATGTATTTGCAATTTTTTTAAAATGTAAAAAAAGAAGAAATGAACAAAAACAGTACGCGTCCCTGCGTAAGTATGGGCCAACCTATTTTGGGCGTCCTTGAGGCGAGACACAATGGCGCACCTGCATGTTGGTGTCGGCTTGAATGAATCAAATCTCCCCAAGCAAGGTTCGAGCCCTCTGACGCCGTATGTTCTCCTCCCAGCAAAATGAAAGCATACTAAAAAGTCTCAATACTTCAGCCAGGATGCAAGGCGGTTAAATTCCCCTTGTTCGTGACGGACCCGGCAGAGAGAGAATGCAAGGACCTGCTCCAGCTAAATAAAGGAGCAGAGGTTGTGCCCTATTAGGAAACTAGGCCTTGTGATTTGTTCATTAGAAGAGCACGCGGTGCCCACACAGATTTTCAATGGGCCGGCTCATAATCTCCCCCGGCTCAGTTTTTCGGAAGCGCTTGCACTCCTCCATGGCTATATCTCCCTTGCTGCGAGATATATGTCGAACTTGCTTTTGGTGCCAACTCGGCCATGGCCCAATATGGCAGATAGGAACAATATTGTTTCCAAACGAATGTATAGTTTTCCTGCGGGCACTTTCATGATGGGCACCTATACACCAGAGTTGACGACGACACCGAGCACGTCCATGAGCAGCTGCTCACTGCAAAACTGATTGCTAAAGCATAGTCATAGTACTGTGACAGCGGATTCGCAATTTACGCGAGATCACGTGGACAAGATGGACAAACCCCCAAGAACTTGTTCATGCGTGCGTGAACCCGTTCGCATGGATGGACTCAAACATTCCACTCGCTAGTCGCAAGGCCTCCAGGACTGGCGCCACGCACGAGGTCCCATTGGTGCACGGGGCCAGACGGATGAGCGTGGGAGAGTGGCCGGTCATGCAGTGGCGGAGCCAGGAATATTTGATTAGGGGGGCCAAATGAGGCTAACACAGGTTGGGGAGGACCAAACACGGAAAAAAATGAGCTTTTTACAGCAAATGATCACTAAACATGTATTATACATAAGCAAATTAGTATTAAATCACTGATGTTAGGGGGGCCCAGGGCCCCTGCTGGTCCCCTATCTCAGCCACTGCGGTCATGGGCCTCCTCGTGTCCGATGATCACTCACCCGTCCAACCAGCTACATGGGGAAGATCCACTGTTACACCACATCGGTGGGATCCAACATTCTCCCTCAACTCGAAAAGTACATATGTGTTGGAAATACTCCCTCCGTCCTTGAAAGAGTGTACTTCCAACTTTGTTGGAGGGTCAAACTATTTCAAACTTTGACCGAGTTTGTGAAAAAATATATCAATGTTTGTGAAAACGAATAGGTATATGATGAAAAATATATTTTATTATGAATCTAATGCTACTAATTTGATGTCATAAATGTTGGTGTATTATTGTATAAATATGATCAAACATAAGAAAGTTTGACTCTCCAACAAAATTGGAAATACACTTTTTCAAGGACGGAGGGAGTATGCCCTAGAGGTAATAATAATTGTATTACTCACTTTGATCCATTTTAATTATTGTTGATTTAGTACAACTTTATACTAAATCAACGACAATTAATATGGATCATAGGGAGTATTATATTTTTATATTCGTAATTAAGTTTATATTTGTTTACTATAATTTAATTGATTCTTGAATATGAGATTCAGAGGAAAACTCAATTGCATGTGTAAGAACGTAAACATCAATATGATCCCTAGTCATTCCTCTAGTTTAGGGCCGGGATTTGCTCCCCAAACGATAGAGAGATACTCTGGAGCCCAGTAAGTATACAATATCATTATCGTTTGGCCAGACGGATGTGATTAAAATCACAGGATATCAAAATACGTAATGAGTAAAGAGAACAAAACCGATAACGAGGATAACCGTTATAGTGATCAAAGTGTTGATCACAGTGATATCGATAATATCTCACACCGAGTTTTGTAACGTATCACAAAGAAAATAGAATGATATTCATAAACAAAAGGTTCGCTCAAGAACTTTGTGAATATACGGGAGCTATCAAGGGTATCCTAATTCCGCTGTTAACTATTGACCAGAAAGTGTTTCGGGTCATGTCTGCTTATTTTCGAATCTCTAGGGTCACACGCTTAACTGGTAGTAATTAAAATGAGAACTATGGTATGAGAAAATAAGCATCAAAAGAGTTTCGGATGGATCCAAATGTCTCAGACGTGTTTTGAAATTCAGGAAAGATATAACATGACAAAAAAAGTTCCGAGTCTATATATAGTATACTTCAGAAGGTTCCACATGGTTCCGGAAACTTATGAAATATATTTTGGGAGAAACGCCCCTCTTGGGTTGGCCCATGGGGGTAGCCCCTAGTGGGCCAAAAGAAGGCGCCCAACATATATGGTAGAGATGGGTCGAATTGGGAGGAGGAGGAGTCCTCCCTCCCTAGTTCAGCCGAACTAGGATGAAATCACGCACACGCGTCAAATGGGCCGGCCAACTTTGTTTAGTGGAAGGCAATATTTGATTTGGTTTTGGTATGAGTACTAAGGCAAGAAAAGACTTGATTTACTTGAGACTTCTTAAGATTTGATACCAATGGGTTAATGCATGACATTGTTTTTATTAAGTGTCGATTTAATTATGATTTTCTTAAGATTTGTTTTGAATGAGTTAATGCATGATGTTATTTTGATAAAGTGACGATTAATTTGGATGAGTTAATGCATGACGTTGTTTTATAAGAGCCAATTTGATTGAGATTTTTTTTAAAAAAATTGATTTGAATGAGTTGATGTATGACATTGTTTTGGGAAAGTGCCGATTTGATTGTGTTAATGCACGTGTCAAATGAGCCGGCCAAATTGGCTGCGATTGGGTGAAAGGTTATCTATAACACGCTCACAGACGTAATATAGGGTTGGTGGGAAGTGAGGGGACTAGAGATTATTTGTTTGTATGGCCTAACTGGCTTGGCCAACTGCACTTTTCGTCCAGCGTAATCTTATCCAGTTAAAACCTAATCCCTCATCCTGTCGTCATACTCGCCCCTCCAACTACATGCCTCATAGTCCGATATATCCCACACACATGCTCACTGGCGCACCTTCTCTTCATTGTGCAATTGCACAACTTTGTTGGTAAGGTTGTGTTTTTTTAAAGAAAGCGCCCCACCCCTTTTTATTGATGAGGCAGACAGAACCGACAAGCCAGATCCGGGCAACAACCCTTACAAACTTAAAAACACCACTCCTGCCCAAACAACAGCACACAACAGCCTCAGAGTTCAGCCACTCTATACTAGTATTCTTACCTTTTATTATTACATCACCCCTACCGAATAGCAAATCAACAGACTACTGCTCGAAAGATTCAGTAAGGGGGAGAGTCACTCCCAGGCTATGCGAAGTAGCTCCCCACGATGCATGTCCAATGCGAGGATGAATTGCTTTAGGAGTGTCGTTTGAGTGGCGTCGCAGAGAACCACCCATTGATGAAGAAAACCGTGAAGCTTCACAAACACGCAGCCCATGCCCCTCCAAGTACGTCCCTGGAAACAGAAATCATTCCTCGGTCTCCAAATGTTCCACAAGGAGGCAGCAACGATCATATTAATCACACGTTTAGATTTGTGTAACCGCCACAAGGCATAAATGTCAGCAAAACTTTTGATTTGAGCATTCTGAAAGAAAAATCAGCAACTAGCCTCCCTACATGATCTGCAACCACACACTCAAAGAAAAGATGATGGACTGATTCATTCTCATTATAGAAAAGGCAAGATATATCTTCAAGATTCCTGAGTTTAGCCGGGTTATCCCTAGTCAGGACTTTGTTATATACACAAAGCCATAAGAAGACATGGATTTGTTTAGGGACATAGTACTTTCCAAAGGCTATCCCCAATCGCTGACCTCACTCCTCCAAAATTGATAGCATGATAAAAAAATTTAACTGAATAAACCCCTTTAGATTCTAGGGCCCAAACAGGGATGCCAGAGGAGTTAGACAAGGGGAACCGTTTAATATGCTCAATTAAACTACACCAGGTAAGGTTGTGTTTTTCTGTATGCTCTAGATGTTTTTTAGTTCAAGCAACCTTTTACTTTCGTATTCATGTTCGCAACATATAATTAACTTAGTATTCGTTTTCGGCAATATCTGCTTCCCAAATTTTCATATATAGTTGTAGACGTTTCCACTAAGAAAAGATGACAAAACTCTGTTTCATTCATTTCCGTTTTCCTTTACTACTTGAGTTGAATATGTTACATTTCAGCAGCATATTATCAAATGAAAGATTTCTCCGCCACCAAGGATGAGGATAGTGACGGTGACATACAAGCTTGTGCTTTGGTGATACTCCATTGCCATTTTGAGTTTTAGTCCGAGTGGCCTGTTTTTGCGCAATGGAAGAGTAGTGACTGTACCGCAAAAATGCATGGGTAGGTGAATTCCTTTTGTGGCCGGCCAACAATATCTCTATAACAAGTCGTTATTTCTTTGTCAGTTATTTTCCTCTATTTTCTTTGCAGCATTGAAATACGGCATGCAGAAGGAATTAAGTGCACAGTGTAGAACTTTGGCAATATTCCTCTGTGATTTTATCCCACAACAACATATTCCCATAACAGTAAACATGGAAATTGATACATACAGTACACGGAGAACACATATAGAGTGGGGTATTAATACATACAAGAACACAGAGGGGTATACGTACGCAGTTTATTTATCAGAGACCATATTTACCAGCAACTTACTATACGTGCGCAGAGCAACGTCACGTAGAGTTGCACACACGCGTAGGTACGTTACGTATGGCTGCACCTCGTGTGCTCAGTTGCGGACCTCCGCGCGGTACATGGGCTCCGGGACCTCGTCCGCGCGCGCACAGCAGCGGCACCCATGGTACCCGTTACCGCAGCAGCCCCATTGACATCCACTGCCGCCGCCGCCTCCGCCGGGTCCGGGGTAGCCGCCGCCGCCGCCACCACCACCGCCTGGGTAGCCGCCACCGCCTCCTCCACCGTGGCCCGGGTAGCCACCGCCACCTCCTCCACCGTGGCCCGGGTACCCGCCGCCGCCTCCTCCACCGTGGCCTGGGTAGCCGCCGCCGCCTCCTCCACCGTGGCCTGGGTAACCTCCGCCACCTCCTCCACCGTGTCCTGGATAGCCGCCGCCTCCTCCTCCACCGTGGCCTGGGTAGCCTCCCCCGCCGCCTCCAGGGTAGCCGCCGCCGCCGCCGTAGCCCTCTACACCGGCTTTCTTCTCCTCCTTCTTGGCCTCTACATGAACAGAAAAATATTGTGCATTGAAATTAGGAGCAGCACGCAGCAAAGCAAGATTCCTAGCCTAATGACGACTAGTTAATTCATGCTAGTTCGAAAGTACTACGAGATCAGTAGCGCGTTAGCTCACGAGTTTGTTCAGTTGAGGCGACGAGGATAGCAGCAGCAAGCAGGAGAGCAAACACAAGAAGACCCTTGGACGCCATGCTTGACACCCTCTGCTTCTTCAGTGCTTCTAGTGGCTAGTGTGATTGTGGATATAGACCAGCATGCAGAACAAGCGAATTTATAGGAGGGAGAGGCCAATGGAGGGCTTGGATAAGATGGCTAGCTAGGGAGGGGCAGTGAGCGTGTGAGGTGTGCAAGTTGACGCTGGGGTCTCCATGGGTGTCGTCGGCAACGCGGACCCCGTGAGCGGTGGTGGTTGGGGGGTGGACGGTACACATTACTGCATCCCAGCAACCTAAGCTCTGCATCATCTGCAGGAATACCAATGGCGCCAGCCTCTGACTTATGCGCGGTGCAGGTGGGCACTGTTCGTGCGACGACAAAGTCGTGCCCGGCGTCTTCCATTGCATGCACGCAACGCGTCAATCTCGTTAAGCAGCTGTGGGTCAAGTTAGACACGGACGCATGTACATCCAAATCAGCCGAGAGCATATTCTGGATCGGATATCTTCTTCTGCATTTGGAAACCGGTACATTACCGGACGTGGAGCATCGCTGAACGTTCGTACATGGTGGATTGGTGGGTAGTCTTTGAAGCAGCTACACATATGTATCACCTCCCCTTCGTTCACTTATGTACGCACAGTGAACTTACGAAATTGTTATCCAAGGCCACGTACCACACATCCCGTCTACCACCTGCCCGGACGTTCGTACCACGCACGCACAGTGAGCATCGCTGAACGTTCGTACGTGGTGGGTAGTATTTGGAGCAACCACACACATATATATCACCTCCTCTTCGTTCACTTATGTACGCACAGTGAACTTATGAAATTGTTATCCAAGGCCATGTACCACACACTCCCGCCTACCGGAAATTTGAAAATTCGTAGGGGCACCCACGAGCCAAGCTTTGCCTGGCCGCTCGATTGTCCCGCGATTCGTGAAGTGGTTGAATCCTATATGAGGATATAATAAATTTTAAGTTTTAATCGTTCAAACTTACGGCTTGTTATATGAAACTTGTAATTTTCTCTCCCACTCTTACCAAGTTTCATAGATAAATTTTAAAGATATGTTCTTTGTTGTTTGTACGCACAAAAATCATGAATTATCGGTCGCTGGTGCTAAGTTCTAAGAGTTGAAACTTAATATTTATTTTCAAAATTCAATAAAATGTATTTAAAATTGATCTTATTTGAAAGTCCTCGTCACGAGAAACACGAATATAAAAACACAACTTAATTCGGATTGTTCGTTCAAAAGATATAATGATTTGAAAATCGATAGCCAAAATAAAAGCACATACGGGGGACTTTGGTGCCCCTGCACTTGCGTGCCCCAAATCCACCCCTCTCTCCACCCGGTCTATGCTCCTATATGGCTCCTATATATGGTGCATGTTTTCCTTCTAAATGGTTGAGGATCATATACTGAAGTAAAAAATAATAATCAACAAATGTTATTAGACAACTCATATAATGAAGCATCGTGCAAAAATAATATCAAATGAGGTCAAGATTGAAAAAAAGGCTGGTTGTAAGAAATAACACCTTGTCTATTTCCTTACTTTTTGAATTTTTTATTAGAGTTAGAAAAAATTACCCTAAGTTTTAACTTTGTTCCAAGTTTTACCCCTATTTTGTAAAGCCCAAGCCACAACCACCTGTTCCCGGGCGTTACGTCTGTCGGGATCTAGACTGGCCTCAGAAACTCACACTAGTCTTTTATGTGCACTTTGTCTTCACCCGTGTGCACTCGGGATCAACTTCTCAGTCGGTCACTCATCCTCAAATTCGTTCAAACCAAGCACACTTAGCATTTGAGTTCTTGCGAATGAGATCTTGGGAAAGAAGTAATTCTTTGTAGATATGAGTAACCTATCATTTCTATTAAGCCAAGCTCCCACATCCATCACCACTCAAAAGAACCGACGTCCTCATCGGCCCACACGAACGTTCCCTCTAGGCACACGTCCGTGCATCTAGTCCGACACATGTGCCATGCCGTGTGCATTGATGGACCACACGCGCCACATGTCCGTGCAGCTGGCCCGCATAATTCCGTGTAACAACAAGAGTCAGCTTTGATACGAATTGTAACGCCCAACCACAACCACCGGTTCCCGACTGTTACGCCTGGCGGGATCTAGACTAGTCTCACAGACCAACACTAGTCTTTTCTACGCACTTTGTCCCCACTCGTGTGCATTAGGGATCAAGTTTTCAGTCGGTCACCCATCCTAAAATTCCTTCAAGCCGAACACACTTAACTTTGGAGTTCTTTGCGAATGAGCACTTGAGAAAGAAAGAATTATATGAGTAGTCTATCATTCCTATTAAGCCAAACTCTCACACATTTAAGAAGAAGAATTTCATTGCACCCCATTAAAAAAAGCTTTTTCCTGATTTTATTCTTTTTATTTTTTTAGCTATTCAGCCAAAATAAGCCACATATCAGTGCACACATGGCACACCATGTAGATGCCTTTTTCCGCATACTTTAGCAAGGTATACACATATCTAGTTTTTTTTGGCAAAAAAGATACAGTTCTATTATAAAAATTCATCATAAGTACAAAGCATCTCAAACATAATAAAATTTACATTGAAGTCTCCACACCACTGAACGACCATTACCGCTGCCAGAACGAGCCCCTAAAACGCCGCTATTGTAGCTCCACTACTGGAGCCGATTTGCCTTCTCAATGACAGGCTTATCTCTAGGATTTAGTAGTAACTAGTAAGCAGTCTGCTTCATTAAGGGTGCTACATATTAGAGAGTGTGGTAACAGCTCATGAAGCCATCCACTCTTTGGCTAAATCCCATGACAAAGTAGTGCTTGAACTAATTATGAGAAAGCTTTTGATAGAGCAAATCCATGATTAGAGATAAGCCTATCCATGATTAGAGCAAGCTTATTGGTACAAACCTTAGTGAAAACTTTAGAAACACATTAACTGATGGCACTGAATGTTTTCATGGTGTTAGCAGTTGCCTCCGTCCAGAGTAAGCATGGCAAAGCTAAGCCCATAAATCAATAATAAATTTTATTTTCCATTTGTATATGTTTCCTCACCCCAACTTATATATGTATTGAAATCAATAGGAAACGAAGAACCTGGTGTGGTTCTATGTGTATGAGACAAATGTATATTGTAAAAGAAAATGTTGCCGGGTTCTTTCTTAGAGAAATCATACAACCACATGCCGAATTTCACTAATAAAAAATGGGCAAGATGCAATTTTAATACAACTTTGTAATTTGAATAGGAGGGAGTAGTACATTTGCCGGGATTGCGTTATGTGCACAGTAAAAATATTCTTTTGTGGATTCTGCTCTTGAAAAAGACAGTTTTAACAGGTCGCCCCTTGTTGTCCTTAAGAAGGAAGCTTACAAAGCATCTCAAACATAATAAAATTCACATTGAGATCTCTACACCACTGAACGGCCATTACCGCTGCCAGAACGAGCCCCTGAAATGCCGCTATTGTAGCCTTCGCAAGGCCGCAAGGCGGCCATCGAGCTTCCAGGAGATGTCGGGCTTGACCATTAACTTTGCCAAGAGCGGTGATGGTCTTGGGATACTCGGAGTAGGAGGCCCTTGGCATTGGGAACAGGCTAAATTGCCGGTTGGGGTCTTTCCCCACAACCTACCTTGGGCTACCGGTCAGTGATAGTAGGATCCAGGAAAAGGACCTACGACCGACGGTATCCAAGGTCCAACATCGTGTGGAGCCCTGGCAGGGCCGATGGCTCTCCAAGGCTGCGAGGGTTGTGCTTATCAACTCCTCTATGATTAGCCTTTTGATGTTCCTGATGGGATTCTATAGTCTTCAATCCCTGCATCAGGAAATCGCCAAATACCAGTCCCAATTCCTCTGGGCTGGTAAGGGTAATAGACAGAAGTACCATATGGTGAAGTGGTCGGAAATATACAAGCCTAAAGACCAGGGAGGGCTTGGTGTCATCTCTTCTAAACGAATGAACATCGCCCTCCTCTCTAAGTGGCTTTGGCGTATTGAGACCGGAGATGGCGGCCTCTAGCTTCACATCATCCGCTCTAAATACCTTCGGGGCCAGCCGCTTGCCTTTGCACCTCGGGTGGGCGGTTCCCAATTCTGGCAGACGGTTATTCAACCGTTGCCGGTCCTGCGGCTTGGGTCTTCAATCACGATTGGTTTGGGTTTGAACACGCTATTCTGGCTCGACTGTTGGTCAGGCACTAGACCCTTTGCGGAACGGTTCCAGTCACTCTTCCTGATTTGCGCCACTCCCCAACTCATGGTGGGAGCCACTCTGGCCGACCTTTCTCGCGTGACCTTTAGGCGTACGTTTGGCCCCCACGAGCGGGGGCAATGGGAGGAGCTGCTAGAATTCATTGACCTTTAGGCGTACGTTCGGCCCCCACAAGCGGGGGTAATGCTCCGTCCCTTGAGCCGGATGCATGTCTTGGCATTTAGAGCCCAATGGGCACTTCTCCACCAGGCCCTGGTGGCTACTCCTGGGCCTCAGGAGTTAAATCTCCTTTGGAAGATCAGAGTACCACTGAAGATTCGAATCTTCCTTTGGCAATAGGTGCGGGGCCGCCTCCCATCCGGGACGGAAGTGCGCAAGCGCAATGGCCCTGGGGATGGTAACTGCCCCTGTGCGGTGTCCCTGAGGACACTAACCATATTTTCTTCCGTTGTCCGGCTGCCATTTTCTTATGGAGCTGCCTTCGAGAGACAGTGGGAGGTAACTGGGCCCATGACAACCCCCCGGATCTCTTTCGGGAAATTATTGATTCCCCGTGTAGAACTCGCCCCATCCTTTGGGTGGCGATTAGTTCGCTAGCTTGGACGCTTTGAAATGTGCACAATAAACTTGTGATTGAATATGCGATTCCACTTCGGGCGACTGACGCCATTTACAAAATGTGCGGATTCTTGCAGCTCTGGCGACCGCTTAGCAAGCGGCCTCATCGGGACAGCATCAACACCATCATCGCCGGACTTCGCTCCACCGCCATCTCCCTCGCGCCACCGTTACATCCTCCACCCCCGGAGCCTGATTAGCTAGTTGCTTTCTTTTGGGGTTTGTTGTGTTGTGCCCCCAGCCAGACCTATTTTATTTTATTGTTGTTGTTGCCCGTGAACATTAAGCTTGTGGATTGGTGGTATACTTTATAATATAAAGCGAAGGAAAACCCTATTTCGTGAGAAGGAAGCTTTGAGTATTTTCTAAGATGCTGGCGAATTTAAAGATCTCCAAGATTAGCAGAAAAGCTAATATATTCCTAGAAAACAATATCACGTCACAGACGGCTGCGCTCTCAAAACTATATGCGGTTATTGTTTAAAACTTTTCGCGGATATACCTGGTATATATACGAGCTATACGGTTTCGAACAAGAGTCATGAGATTTTGTTATACATGCATGACAGTTGCATGTATTATGCAAGAAAGAGAAGTCTTACAGGGTGAATACACGATCAGGACAGAGTCCTGGCATTATTGGATCAACATAACTGTGCAATCTATACGTATGCGTACATACATACATACATGCACCTACCTTCTTATTGACCACATATACGAGTAGTTACTACGTGTAGGCAAGTAGCAACGTCCGTATGTAGCATCTGATACTTAGTTGCGGACCTCCGCCCGATACATGGGCTCCGGGATCTCGTTGGGGCTTGCGCAGCAGCGGCAGCCACTATGCCCGTGCCCGCAGCACTGGTACCGGCAGCCGCTGCCGCCGCCGCCGCCGCCACCCCCATGGCCAGGGTAGCCGCCGCCACCTCCGCCACCACCGTGGCCAGGGTAGCCGCCGCCACCTCCGCCGCCACCGTGGCCAGGATACCCGCCGCCGCCGCCCCCGTGGCCAGGGTACCCCCCGCCGCCGCCGCCGCCGCCATGGTAGCCACCGCCTCCGCTGCCGCCGCCGTGGTAACCCTGAACACCGGCCTTAGTCTCTTCCTTCTTGGCCTCTGCATGAACAAAAACGGTATGCATGTGATTAGTAGCAGTACCAACAGGTTTCTTTGCCTAATGATGTGCTGCTAACTAGCTCACGAGTTTGTTCAGCTGTGGCCACGAGGAAAGCCGCAGCAAGCAGGACAGCAAACACAACGAGACCCTTGGACGCCATGCTTGACACCCTCATCGACCGATTGAGCAGAGTACTTTCTAGTAGCTTGTGTGAAGTGTGATGGATGAGATAGATACCCATGAAGACGAAGCCAATTTATAGGCGGGAGACGCCAATGGAGGTATGGATAGGATAGGAGGAGCTGTGACCAAGTTGAGGCTGCGCTCTCGGCTCCCCTCTCCTCCATGAATCCATGCATGGTTGTCGGCAACATGTACACTACGTGGACGTGAAGGGCCCCGTTGGTGGGACAAGAGCGCGCGTTACCGGTTGGGAGATGGACGGTATGCATTAATGTCTCGCGGACACCTCGTGCAGGGGTGAGAAACGCGACGAAGTTCGACCCGGTGTCATGCATGCACGCATCGATCAGCTAGCCCCGGTAGATATTATCATACTATTGTGACACGGGCGCATGAATGTAGCTGCACATCCAAATCGATCGGATAGAATGCACATGTCTTCTGAATTTGGAGAGCTGTACAGTGGAGATCGTTGAAACGTGTATGGTCGTTCTCGAAGGTAACGTGGTGGCTCTTCGAACCGGCCATGTACCATGTATTTTCTTAACGATGATTTGAAGATTGCTCACCATGCCTGCCATTGCTATCATTTTTTCTTCATATTTTCATCTTCAGAAACAAATTTCTTGTGAGTTTAGCTCCGGACTTGATTGATAATGGGGTTAATGTTTGTCAATATGCGGATGCCATGGTGTTATGTACTCCCTCCGTTCCGAATTACTTGTCGCAGGTATGGATGTATCTAGATGTATTTTAGTTCTAGATACATCCATTTCTGCGACGAGTAATTTGGAACAGAGGGAGTAGTATTCATGACCCTAAGAAAGCTTAAAAACTTAAGTTGTTGCTTTATGTTTTTGATTTTTTTTCTATTTGGGCTGATAATAGTGTTACTGAATTTTATGCGGATATGTTCCTTGCCTATGAAATATTTAGGGGTTCCTGTTATTTTTTTCCTGAGCTTAAGACTATTGACTGATTTCCTGCTAGCTAAGATGTTGAAAAGGTTGGACATTTGGAAAGGTGGCTCCTCTTCTGGAGGTAGACTTATTCTCATCAATTCTAGCTTGGCTGGTATCCCCTTCTATTTCATGTATATGTTCATGCTGAATAAAACTTCGTTAAAGAAACTGGACATGAATACTACTCCCTCCAGAATAAAACTTCGTTAAAGAAACTGGACAAACCTAGGACGAAATTCTTTTGGGAAGGTGTGAGTTTAAGAAAAATATATCATATGGTTAAATGGAAGGTGATTTATAGATCTAAGAGTAAGGGGGGACTTTGTGTTATTATATTGAGAAAGCAAAACATCAATCAATTAGTTAACTGGCGGTGGAAATTAGAGAATAATACTAACTTGTGCCAGTCTATAGTTAGAGCCAAATATTTCTAGAATAAAACGATGGCTTCAGTGAAGACTAGATTTTTCAGATTCTTCTTATTGGAAATCCATTATGAAGGTTAAAGATGTGTACATGTATGTCTGGTAGAAAAGTGACATTAAACAGTGGCAAACCTCATACATTTTTGGCATGATGCCTGGCTAGAGGGGTCCCTCTAGTGGATCAGTTCCTCGGCTTCATGACATTTTGCTTAGCCATGTACTTTTGCTGAGGCCGATGGCAAGAATTTTTTACTGAACTTTCGTAGCATAGTGAGCCTGGAGCAACGGAATTAGCGGCGTGGAATCCTCCATAGGGCAAGTGAAATTCTCTAACAAATGTCTTTGATTGTGTTAATTGGTCCTTGCGAAATCTGGCAATTTTTCCACCAAACTGGTTACCAATAGCTTGAGAGGGATGTTGTTGGAGCTAGTAATAAGTAGATTTGGAAAACTCATGATCCTCTTAACATTAAAATCTTCATGTCGCAATCATATCGTAAAGCCATCTTAACGCGGGATAAAATATGATAAAAAGGAAATGGTCAGGAAATCTTGTTTGTTCTATTTATGATTCGATTGAATCAACTAATCATTTTTCTTTCACTCGTGGTGCTGCTCGCTCTGTTTGGGGTACACATGGGAAGCTCTTTGGGGCAAAATGTTGTCCCAACTCTCTCTGGCAAGCGATGGCCTGGCTTTTATGCTTTTGTTCCTGGAATAGAGAAATATTATACTCCCTCCGTTCCTAAATATTTGTCTTTCTAGACATTTTAAATGATTACTACATACGGATGTATGTAGACATATTTTAGAATGTAGATTCACTCATTTTGTTCCGTATGTAGTCATTTGTTAAAATGCCTAGAAAGACAAATATTTAGGAACAGAGGGAGTATGTTGTGTATCTCGACTGTTTGCTTGGGGATTTGGGTTACCTAGAACAAAGTGACGTTTCGATGACCATGTTATGCAAATTACTATCGAGGTTGTTCTCACTATCTGTTTTAGTTTACACTAGCACTAGTACAGAAACAACCTTTGGAGGTGGTATTTTTTTTGAGTACTTTTGGAGGTGGTATTGTTCATGGCCCGCCGGTGGTTCGTACCGCCTCAAACCTTGTGTCTTTAATACTCCGTCCACCGGAGGCAGTTTCCAGAAGCGATTGCGAAATACTAACTGCTTCTAATGTTTTCAGCCACGTAGGAAGTTTCCCCTTAAGAACCGTCTCCATTTAATCTTCAGGGTTCTCTATTTCATTTCATTTTGGACCCATCCCAAAATAGAAATTCACATAAACTACGATTCAACACTTAGCAAACTATTCCATAAAATATCACATGCGCTAACATACAATACCACTTACAACAAGAAACAAGCTCTGTAAGACACAACAAAGTAAAGTCCTAAACATCAGACAAATCCCAACACTTAAACATAATCCTAGGGTTCAAGCAAAAACAATGGCAACTCTAGCACCTCCTCCAGCATCTCGAGCACCACAGGCTCATCCAGCGGCAGAATCATCACTTTCTTCGTTAGAAGAGGAGGAGGCATGATCTCAGTCGGCATTAGGACATACAATCCTGGAACATGGGGCCTGAGCTATGAAACCTTGGTTGCCCTCATAATTGTTGGCCATTGGGTGATGGTGCATTGCATCAAGTTGGTGCCATGAAGACAGGAAGCAGAGAATGCACTTTTGAAATTGACAAGAACAACATCCTTGACATAATGATCAGCAACCCTGAAGTTCCAATGACCTAAAAGGTGATGAAGAGCATAGGCAACAATGCAGGCATGTGAAAAAATTTGGTGCTCCTGACCTTGAATATGGTAACATTGTCGACAACACCATATTCCACATACAGCTTTAGCTTTGTGGCATAAGCTATATTCACGACCTCAAGAGGACGACCATACAACTGAAAAAGGAAAATAAACAAAAAAAATAAATTAGATAAACTAGATGATACCCCTCAAGTTGTTGTGGTAATCAAATGCAATATATTTCAGTGATGTTTGGTTGTATGAAACATGGATACGAAATGGTTAATTTAAATTCAACTAATAATGGAAAACTATTTCCCATGCATGCTGTGACAAGCATTTGCTCAGGCCGCATGTGTGCATCTTAAGATGACAGAAGTAGTACCCCTAAAAAAGATAATGGACGTAGCGGGGATAAATTATTAAAGTATATATGATGCCCACATCAGCACACTAAAAACAATTATGGGAAATTACCAAATCTAAAAGCAGATGTTTTGCATCATTTACTATTCATCTAAGAACAACATATATTTGTAGGTACCAACCTAAGCTAGAGAAAACTAAGAGCATGTGAGACCATCAAATGAAACTCAATGATAAAATTGTCCCAGAGCAAACACAAGCACAATTAGGAGACCAAAAGACAAATTTACCTCACCGTCCACATTCTGACTGCACTTGCTTCGAGATGGTATATCACCAGTAATACCTCTAGGCCTTTTCACCAATTGACATGTGGAAAACAAATGATAGTTGAACTAATTATAAAAACAAAATCATAGGTGCATTGTGCTCCAACATCGAAACATACTATATGTATGGATCATAAGGGAAACATTCATAACTATGCAAATATAGTGACACGGCATTTGGTGGAAGGAACATGGACTTTCACTTTGAGAAATGTTTAATCTAACACTTTTATTTGAAAGAGAAAAACTCAATCGGAAGGAAAAATTCATCTAGTTTTTCTATGGGTCTTTCTTTTGAATCAAGCGAATGAGTAGTGTCACCATAGGAAAAAATTTCTTACTAATATGATTTCCCCCTAATTTTCCACTAAATAAAAGGCCCCATATAGTACAAACTAGCACAGAAGATGAACAAAATTAGCTTAGCATTTTCACTCTCGCCGAGGGTCTTGCCAGGATCCATGCTTCTGGAATGTGAACCACAGAGATTTCATGGGCACGACACATTTACTTCAATTAAAAAACAAAATAATAAGGAAACAAGGTGAAATCGAGTCTCGCTTACAAATAGAAAGTAGTGCACAATTATAGAATCAATAAAATATCAAAGAATCCTACATCGAGAACGCTCTCACGAAACTGTCAACAAGGAAGACCGAGAGAACGAAAGAGAGAAGAATATGTGAGGAGCATAAAAGGAGAGGAGAAGGGGGACGTGGATTTATTGCGTGCGAGCTCAAATGAGCTCGTTATCTGGTGCGTTCGATAGCCCATGTGGATGTGTGCCCCATGGTTATACGAGAAGTGGGAAAATGATAGAAAAATACTACTGTGCAGGAATACGTACGCAGCAGACGGGGCTGGTGGGCTTGTCTGTAACGAGCGGGGCGACGTCCGTCAACCGATAACCATTTGGGCCGTGGGCTAGAATCGGTGGTTCGATCCGATCCGTGGCCCAGAATCTTGCCGAGGAGGGTTGGTCTGCTTGATTCACGAATTGAATGCGTATTCCAGTGCCTTCTCCCCCCAAGCGGTGGTCTCATTGAGGTCCTGGCGGCTGGAGAAGTTGGGTCGTGGAGCGTCGCCGGCGACAAGCCATGGAGTTCCTGCTGTCGGAGTAATGGGCCACGGGTAGGCCAACCTGAGCCCCAGAATCTTTCAAGACATCGGGGTAGGCTGCGCCTCTCAAGGCCCCAGGACGAAGAGCTGCCTTCAAGAAGTCAATGGCAAGACGACCGACTGACCACTCGCGACCGAGTCCCAGGGACGACCGCAGGGTAAGCCGACTCCTGACTGGCGACTTCCGGAGAAGCTGGCTTTGGGGAGTCGGCCTGCGACTCCAACAAACCCTGTGACCTCATCAAGGGGGACGGGGCAGGAGAGTGGCTACAGTGAAGCCAACTCCCGCCCCTTACCAAGGGCGGGCATGGCCACAGCACGCCGTATCCCGGAAGATCTCCGTGCGGCGTGGCACTGTTGCCATGCCGGCCCTGACATCAGCACCGCAGGACCGAATCCTGGACCCACGACGACTTGTTTGTACGGCTCTGAGGCAGCGGGTCCCACCAGTCGGTGAGACCCTAGGAGACGGTAAGAGGACCACCAGTCGGACCCGTCGGGAGTCGGCCCGGGGGAGTCGGCCGAGCCCTCCCCCGGGGCCCACGCACCATTAATCAAGATGTGATGGAGAGTGGCAATAGTGATCGCCCGCCAGGCGGCGGGGCTGTTGCCACGACCCCATGATCAAGCCCACGTAATCAGAAGCACGACTACAGTAATCAGCAGCCGGGAAGACCCGCCCGCGGCGGACGCGGCCTGTCGGCTCCGTACCAGGCCAGTCGGCGGGGCCCGCCAGTCGGCGGGAAGACGGAGGCCAGAGGCGCTGACGGCTGGGCCCGCGTCCCGCCGGATTACCATTGTACCCCTGGGGGGTAGGCCTATATAAACCCCCAGGGCACCCATGCAAAGGGTTGGAACCCATTAGCTCTAGGCCAGATCATATAGAAGGGAGAGAGCTAGCCTTGCCCTCTCCTACCTCCAAGAAACAGCTCAAGGAGCAATCGTGTAAACACTTTGCCATAGTGATCATGCGGAGACCCCGCAGAGCAGCAGTAGGGGTATTATCTCCCCGAGAGCCCTGAAGCTGGGTAAGATTCGCCAGCATGCATGCCTTCGCCTCATCCCGTTTCCAGGCACCGGCGACGTTCTACTCGCTCCCACCATGATAAGCCATCCTTTGGCATATGTCGCACCAAACCCCCGACATTTTGCGCCCACCGTGGGGCCTGGTGCACCGCCGTCCGGAGACCTGTTCTGGACGGGAACCCTTTTTCTCCCTGGCGAGCGCAGCCAGCCAGGCATGCCAGACAGAGTTTGCGCTGACGCGCTAAGCAGCGTTGAGATCGCCTGCGCAGCCAGCTGCCTGGCCGAACTTGTCGGCGAGGTTCGCCTCTCCGACGAACCTGCATCCAATGCAGGCACAGGCAGCCCCGAGAGCCTCCTCGCGGGCCTCCTCGATCAACTCCACGTTTCCGGCGAGCCTGCCGTAGACTTAGAGTCCGTAGGCTCCACCGACCCGATTCTGGTCGACTCCGACACCGCGTCGCTCGACGCGTTCCCCACCAATGTGGTGGTCTACGACGAACCTCTCCCTCGCGCGAAGAGCAACGGAAGCACCGTCACCGAGGTGCTCGTCATCAGTCATGACGAGCTCCTCGGCGGAGGAGCGCACGACTCACTCGGCGTGGCGCTACAAGACCTAACTGCGCCCATTCCGGAAGACGCTGACGCAGAGACGTTGGAGGCGCGCCGCCTTCAGCTCGTTGAAGGCGCGAAGAAGCTGGCCAGCATGAGGCGCTTGTCAGAAGCCTACCAGCGGGAGATGGATCGCGCCGTCGGCGGCTCGCCGGCCCCGGCGGGGCCCAGCCGCCTTGGCGCGGCCCAGCAGCGCGGCGTAGCCATCGCCAACCTGTTTGGGGCAAGGCGCCCTGTGTACGCTACACCAGCGGAGAATATCCGAGCCGCCCAGGTAGCGGCGGATGAGCTGGACAATTTCGAGGGCGAAGAACGCCGCCTCATGATGGAGCGAGTCCAGCGGCTCCTCGACGTGGCCGCCGCGCAGAACGAGGCCGGCTACCGCACGGAGGCGCCGCAGCGGCCAAACGACGACCTTCACCGAGATCAAGGCGCGACGTCTCGGACGCCGACTGGCGGCGCCCGAGGAAGAAGAGAAAAGGAGCTGGCTGTCAGGCACAGTCGGACTCGCATTACCATAGAGCGCGACCGAGACGGCCGCCCGAGAGCAGTGGAACGACGGGACGACTGTCCGCCTCCCCCTCCCCGCAAGGAGAGGCGAGTCTCCCCACCGCCTGTTGACCATCCGACTCTCGGCGACCGCCTTGGCCGCCGAGAGGGAGTTGGAGAGAATGACGCCTGCCAACGGATCGACCGACTTCACCGATCCTTAGCGCTGGAAGAAGAAGACGAGCTGGGTCCGCCTTGTTTCGGGCCCCGCATTCGGGACGAGCCCTTTCCCAGAGGGTTCACGCTCCCGAGAGACACGCCCAAGTATACCGGTTCCGAGAAGCCGGAAGACTGGCTAGTCGACTACTCCACAGCTGTCAGCATAGCAAATGGCAACAAGCGTGTCGCCATAAATTTCGTTCCGCTCATGCTCCAGGGCACGGCCCGGACATGGCTGAACAGCCTGAAGCCCCGCAGCATCAACAGCTGGGTCGACTTCACCGAAGCATTCGTCCGCAACTTCACTAGCATGTACAAGCGTCCTCCCAAGCCTCGTCAGCTCTCCTTGTGCGTGCAAGGCCCCGACGAGTCGACTCGTGATTACCTCACGCGTTGGGCCGAGCTTCGGAACTTCTGTGAGGGCGTGCACGAGGTGCAGGCCATCGAGTACTTCACAGCCGGGTGCAGAGAAGGCACCCTCCTCAAGTACAAGCTCCTCTGCGACGAGCCAGAAACCCTCGACGAGCTGCTGATCATAGCGAACAAGTACGCCACGGTCGACTCCTCCATGAAGGCGGAGATTCAAATCAGCACAACTGGCAAAGTGGCCCCTCAAGCTCCAAGAACTCCGGCGGCAGACGCCAACCGGCGACAACAGCAGGGGACCACAAGCGTAAGGCCCCTCAGCCGGCTTCCATCAGCCGGCAGGTCGCGACCGTTGAAGCCCAGCTGCCAGATGAGCAGCCTCCGCCCAAGCGACAGAAAGGCGGCAAGCCAAACTGGTTGCCGGCCTTCTCCTATGAGCAGACCCTGGATGGACCTTGCAAGTTCCATAGTGGCGCGAAGCCGTCGAATCACACCACCCGGAAGTGCCACTGGCTCACCAGGATCGCTAAGGGAGACAGCCTCCTGCCTCCCCCGCCTGCTGGGCAGCCGCCTTCGCCTCCGCCCCAGCAGCCGGCTGTCAGGCCAGTCGGCGTAGTATAAGACGAATACCCTGAAGAGCACGGAGCCTACGTGGTCTTTACCAGTATGGCTGATGATCGACGCAGCAGGCGGCTGCAGCAATAAGAGGTGAATGCAGTAGCATCAGAGACGCCAGAGTTCATGCACTGGTCCGAGAAGCGCATCAGCTGGAGCAGGGCTGACCACCCAGAAGTGATGCCGAGTCCGGGCTCCTATGCCTTGGTCCTGGACGCCACCTTTGCTACGGACAGACGAGTCGCGCGTTTCTCGCGAGTTCTGATAGACGGAGGCAGCAACATCAATATCCTGGACAAGGACACCATGGAGAAGTTAGGAATCAAGCAAAGACAGCTTCAGAACAGCCGAACTGTGTTCCACGGCATTGTTCCTGGGCTTTCCTGCTCACCAATCGGCAAGATCCTGATGGACGTCCTCTTTGGAGACAAAGATCACTTCCGCCGAGAGTCTGTTTGGTTTGAGGTGGTGGACCTCGAGAGCCCATACCATGCACTACTCGGCCGACCCGCCTTGGCCAAGTTCATGGCGGTCCCCCACTACGCCTACCTCAAGATGAAGATGCCCAGTTCCAGAGGAATTCTGACTGTGGCTGGCGACTACCGGAAGTCGTCTGCTTGCGCGGCTGAGAGCAGTCGGCTGGCCGAGTCCCTGGTAATCGCGGCCGAGAAGAGGCTCCTTGAGCGAGTTGTGGCGATGGCCGGCAAACAGCCTGAGGTATCATCCAACCCAAAAGAGTCGGAGGCTGAGGGTTCGTTCAAACTGGCCAAAGAGACAAAGAAGATACCCTTGGATCCGCAGCACCCAGAGAGGTACGCCGTCGTAGGTGCAAACCTCGACAGCAAATAGGAAGGCGAGCTCGTCGATTTCCTCTGTGAGAATCGGGACATCTTCGCATGGTCCCCCAAAGACATGCCAGGTGTACCGACGGAATTCGCCGAGCACAAGTTACATGTCCGATCTAATGCAAAGCCGGTCAGGCAGCCCCTGCGCCGCCTATCGGAAGAGAAGAGAAGAGTTGTCGGAGAAGAGATAGCCCGACTCTTAGCAGCCGGCTTCATTATGGAAGTGTTCTTTCCAGAATGGCTGGCAAATCCGGTCCTGGTACTGAAGAAGAACAAGCAGTGGAGAATGTGTATTGACTACACGAGCCTCAACAAGGCCTGCCCCAAGGACCCATTTGCTCTACCAAGAATCGATCAGGTGATAGACTCCACAGCCGGATGCGAGCTGTTGAGTTTTTTGGATGCATACTCAGGATATCACCAGATCAAGCTGAACCCGGCTGAAAGACTGAAGACCGCCTTCATCACACCGTTTGGAGCCTTCTGCTACCTCATCATGACGTTCGGCTTAAGGAATGCCGGCGCCACCTTTCAGCGTTGCATGCAGAAGTGCCTCCTCAAGCAGCTCGGCAGAAACGCCCACGTCTACATAGACGACGTGGTGGTGAAGACGGAAAAGCGCGGAACACTGCTGGAAGACCTCAAGGAGACCTTTGAGAACCTACGCCGATTCCAGATCAAGCTCAATCCCGAGAAGTGTGTCTTCGGAGTACCAGCCGGCCAACTCCTTGGCTTCCTGGTCTCTGAATGCAGCATAGAATGCAACCCAGTAAAGATCAAGGCCATTGAGAGAATGGAGGTACCCAGCCGACTGCTGGATGTGCAAAGGTTCACCGGCTGCTTGGCGTCCATCAGCCGATTCATTAGTCGGCTGGGTGAGAAAGCTCTCCCCTTATACCAACTCATGAAGAAGACCACTTTTTTCGAGTGGAACCATAAGGCAGCCGAAGCTTTTCTCCAGTTGAATAAGATGCTGACTACTTCACCCGTCCTGGCGGCTCCGACCCCAAGGAACCTATGCTCCTGTACATCGCCGCCACCAGCCGGGTGGTCAGCACGGTCATTGTAGTAGAACGCAAGGAGGAAGGCAAGGCACTACCTATCCAGAGACCGGTATATTACCTGAGCGAAGTACTGTCGACCTCCAAGCAGAACTACCCCCACTACCAGAAGATGTGCTATGGTGTACACTTTACTGCCAAGAAATTGAAGCCTTACTTTCAAGAGCATCCAATCACGGTGGTCTGCACGGCCCCGCTTGCCGAGATCATTGGTAACCGAGATGCTTCTGGCCGAGTGGCCAAGTGGGCCATCGAGCTGGCTCCCTACACCATCCACTACCAGCCCCGCACCGCTATCAAGTCACAAGCATTGGCCGACTTTCTCGTCGACTGGGCCGAGACCCAGTACCTACCTCCAGCGCCTGATTCCACCCATTGGCGGATGCATTTCGACGGCTCCAAGATGCGCACCGGCTTGGGAGCCGGCGTCATCCTCACCTCTCCCAAAGGCGACAAGCTCAAATACGCGCTGCAAATCCACTTTGCCGCCTCCAACAACGTCGCCGAGTACGAGGCGCTCATTCACGGGCTCCGGCTTGCCAAAGAACTTGGCATCCACCGGATCTTGTGTTATGGCGACTCGGACTTAGTGGTCCAGCAGTCATCTGGCGACTGGGACGCGAAAGATGCAAACATGGTGAGTTACCGTCTCCTCGTGCAGCAACTCAGCGGGTATTTCGAAGGGTGCGAGTTCCTCCATGTGCCAAGAAACGACAACGACCAAGCAGATGCCTTGGCATGAATCGGCTCTACCCGCCAAGCAATACCATCCGGCGTCACCCTTCAATGCCTCCTCAAGCCGTCTGTCAAGCCTTCACCAGAATCAGACTCCATTTTTGTGCTGATTCCTCCTGAAGACGTCGGAACCGACTCCAGAGCCCCGGCAGTCGGTATGGGGATTTTGGCAGATGGCTCCAAAGCCGCCACAGTCGAACCCGGCCCGGGGACTACGGCAGCGGACTCGAAGACTCCAGAACTCGACCCAAGGGCCGCGCCAGCCGGCCTGGGGACTTCATTAACCCAGCAAGCGGTTGTTGACTCCAACCCGCCGCCTCCCAGCCCAACCGCCCTCGTCCAAGTCGCAGTTCTGGCAGTCGAAGAAGTAGCAGCACCCTCATGGGCCTAGCCCATCCTCAAATTCCTGGTGAGCAAAGAGCTACCAACTGATGAGACCTCAGCTCGGCAAGTACAACGCCGGGCGGCAGCCTACACCATAGTCAACAGAGAGCTGGTCAGGCGCAGTGTCACTAGTGTCTACCAGCGCTGCGTAGAGCCAGAGCAAGGCCAAGCAATTCTCAAAGACATCCATCAAGGCGAGTGCGGCCACCATGCGGCTTCAAGAGCGCTCGTCGCAAAAGCCTTTCGACACGGTTTCTTCTGGCCGACTGCCCTAGAAGAGGCCAAGCAGTTGGTCCAAAAATGCAAAGGGTGCTAGAAGTTCAGCTCCGAGCCGCACCAGCCTGCTTCTGCACTCAAGACCATCCCCATTGCCTGGCCTTTCGCAGTTTGGGGTCTAGACATGGTGGGACCATTCAAGACAGCACGAGATGGCTTAACTCACTTGTCGCAGTGGACAAGTTCACCAAGTGGATAGAAGTGAAGCCAATCAAGAAGCTGAACTGCCCGACTGCCATGACTTTCATCGCCGATATCACAATTTGGTACGACATACCACACAGCATCATCACCGACAACGGCACAAATTTCGCCAAAGGCGCCTCGGCCCGTTTTTGCGCAACACAGGACATCTGACTGGACCTAGCATCCGTCACCCATCCACAGTCAAACGGCCAGGTGGAGCGAGCAAACGGCCTCATCCTGTCCGGCATCAAACCCCGGCTGATCGAGCCTCTAGAGCGCTCGGCTGGCTGCTGGCTCGACGAGCTACCAGCCGTCCTCTGGAGTCTGCGCACGACTCCAAACAAGTCAACCGGCTTCATGCCTTTCTTCCTCGTCTACGGTGCCGAAGCCGTCATCCCAACGGACATAGAGTTCGACTCCCCATGAGTCACCATGTACACCGAGGAGGAAGCAGAAGAAGCACGACAAGACGACGTCGATCTACTGGAAGAGGGCCGGCTGTTGGCACTCAGCCGGTCCAGCATCTACCAGTAGAGCCTGCGCCGATAGCACAACAGGAAGGTCAGGCCAAGATCTTTCCAAGAAGGCGACCTTGTGCTCCGGCTGATCCAGCGAACAGCCGGCCAGCACAAGCTGTCGGCGCCTTGGGAAGGCCCTTTCATCATCAGCAAAGTACTGGGCAACGACTCCTACTACCTGATTGACGCTCAGAAGCCCCGAGCACGCAAGAGGGATGACTCCGTCAAGGAGACAGAGCGGCCATGGAATGCAAATCTCCTTCGAAGATTTTATAGTTGATGCAGTATGTACCACGCTACCTTTTGTATTAAAGTACCAAGACTTCGGGCCCCCCGAGACGAGCTCGGGGACTGCCCTCTTTTGTCTGTGAAAGTGCGTTATATCGACTAGAGGGGGGGTGAATAGGCGAATTTTATGAAAGTCTTCAAAACGTGGGAGTTATGAAGACAAACAGAGAAGATTATGCCTATTATTATGCAGCGAAAGTTAGATTACACTAGGCCAGCTATGGTCAAGTATTCAATAAAGTGAAAGCGCAATGACAAACAGCTGCAGTGTAATAAGGATCAGGTGGGAAGAAGTTATGAAGCCAAACAAATCATACATTCACGTTGTGAAGACAAAAGATAGAGCAAGCAAGCAATGGCTTCACAATGAGTAACAGTAAGAAAAAGGAAGTGAAGATGAAACCAGTGACTCGTTGAAGACAATGATGTGTTGGACCAGTTCCAGTTGCTGTGACAACTGTATGTCTGGTTGGAGCGGCTAGGTATTTAACCTTAGGACACACAGTCCCGGACACCCAGTCCTGAACACGCAGCTCAGGACACCAAGTCCTCACCGTATTCTCCTTGAGTTAAGGTCACATAGTCCTCGCCCAATCACTCTGGTAAGTCTTCAAGGTAGACTCCCAAACCTTCACAGACTTCGTTCACTGGCAATCCACAATGTCTCTTGGATGCTCTGAACGCGACGCCTAACCGTCTGGAGGATTCACAGTCCTCAAGTGTAATAAGTCTTCAGATCACACAGACAAGAAGACTTAAGTGATGCCCAATGTTCTCTGGCTCTGGGTGGTTAGGGCTTTTCTCCTCGCTAGGAATTTTCTCTCAAAGGCTTCGAGGTGGGTTGCTCTCAAACGACAAAAGCCGTGCACTGAAATCTGAGCAGCCAACCATTTATGGTTGTAGGGGGTGGGCTATTTATAGCCACTTGGCAACCCGACCTGATTTGTCCGAAATGACCTTGGGTCACTAAGGAACTGACATGTGTCTCAACGGTCAGATTTCAAACTCTCATGGCAACTTTACTTGGGCTACAAGCAAAGCTGACTTGTCCGGCTCTAGACAAGATTCGCTCTCATTGTCTTCACTCGAAGACATAGGTTTTTGGTTTAGGCATCACTTCAGTCATTCTGACTGGTTCTCCTGGACCCCACTTAACAGTACGGTGGTTCCTATGACTCAACACAAAAGAAAAAGAACTACGAAAGATCTAAGTCTTCGAGCTCCATAGGCTTCATAACGTGTCTTCTTTTGTCATAGTCTTCAATGTGAATATCTTCATATACCACCTTTGGCTTCAATGTCTTCATACATTTTTAGGGGTCATCTCTGGTAGTAAAACCGAATCAATGAGGGACTTCTACCTGTGTTATCCTGCAATTCTCACAAACACATTAGTCCTTCAACTAGGTTTCTCGTCAATACTCCAAAACCAACTAGGGGTGGCACTAGATGCACTTACATCGGTCGATCGTGAAGACGTACGACTACATCAACCGCGTTGTCATAACGCTTCCGCTTAACGGTCTACGAGGGTACGTGGACAACACTCTCCCCTCTCGTTGCTATGCATCACCATGATCTTGCGTGTGCATAGGAATTTTTTTGAAATTACTACGTTCCCCAACACTGAATGTGCCACAGGCTAGCCTGGCACTGATTAAATCCAAGGGAGGTACGATCCTCTTTTGAGAAAAATATTCTAATCACTAAAAGATAGAGTAGCAGGCCAGGGTAGGAAACAAACACCCCCTTGCGAGGCTCGCCTGGACAGGCAAAAAACATGAACATTCCAGGCGCAGGCCAGGCAGCAAAAATTTCTAGGCATGGAGCGCAAGGTGGCAACCAAACTAGCCCTTAGTTTCCCCACTCCTCCCAAAACTCACACTTCATTTCCCTCCCTTCTCCTCGAAAGTGCTATTATGAGCCCGAGCTCAGATGCACCCTATATCATAGCCGTCAACGTTTCTCGTGATTCCCACCACTGCATGTATATCAGCGCGTATTTGGACAGGTATTCCATGCTTTTTTTCCAAAGAAGGGCCCACCATGATGCGGTTAGAAGGCAACGGCCATCACGCGCGAGTTAGAGCATGGTTAATAAGAAAGCCTGCTGCCGGCTATATATGTACGCCATGTCACTTGTAGCCTTTGTAATAGCCTGCTAGTATATTAGATTGACTGTAAACTAGCTATCAATACTTAATGCGTGCATGTGAAAGGAGGGAAGGAGACGCATGCTGATTGGCGGGAATGAATGAAGCGCTAGCTCACCCGGCTGCATGCAGGCTGCATGTGGGTTGGATTTCTTGTTTCCAGCGCTGTAGCCGGCGATAATTGAAGCGCCCGCTTGCTTCTTTTCTCTTTTCTCTCTCTCTTCCAGCTATGATTTCGATGACGTGGAAGTTCTTATAGCCTGCTGACTGGGTACTATTATACTTGCTCTTAGCGGCTCAGATGGGGACGCCCTTTCTTGTGCCACGGCTCAGACGGTAGGTGGGAAACGGACGGAATCCATCCGGACCCACTTATACATCTGCCTCCTTCCCCGAGAAGAATCCACAGCCTCCCACCTGTTGCCTTATCTTCTTCAAGCTCGCTTGCAGCAATCACAACGAAGATGGAAAGCTCTTCCTCCTCCTCCCAGGCCGGCGGTGTGCTCCCGTTGATCCCTTGTCCAGAATGCCGTTGCAAGGTGGTGACCTTCGTTTCCCGTGCGGGGAACGGTTCTACAAATGCGTCAGGAAAGATGTAAGTACCTTCTCTATGCACAAATCAATTTACTGTCCTATTTACAGGGTCCTCATGAATCTATACACTATGCGCAGGCTAGGCTATGTCCGTTCATGAGAACGATGGACACCTACCTGCCGGAGCTCACCCGTGTCGGTTTAGCTGAGCCACAGGTGCTGCATCACTCCATGGCCATGCACCAATCCGCTCCAGTTCAGCGTAGATCCAGGCGGGAGCAGGAGTTCATCGACGGCAGCCAGCGGGAGATCCAGCCGGACCATGCAGCTGTAAGGCTGCAAATGCAGCAGGCGAACCACAACCCCCGTGCCCAAGCTCCTTGCTGCTCGTCCGACACCCAGCGCACCTCGATGCTGCTGGCTGGAACCAACTTTATCCTTGTCGTCGCCCTGTTGTATTTAATCTTCGGCCAGCCGCGCGGTTAGGCTTTCATCAGCACTAGTGATGTATCAACAGTTCAGTCGTCGGTCTAGATCTTTTGTCTTGTAATCGCACTCTCTAATTTTCTGTTCAAATCTATCCCGCCTGTTACCATAATTAGCACGCCAATTGCTCAGTGTGCCGTATGTGCCAATGTGTAGTATTTTTAATATATGTTTGCCGTCCTGTTCTATTTTTTGTTCTAATTTTGGTTGCAAGTTATTACTGTGGGAATATTTCTTATTTGTTAACACATGATGCCGCATAGGTCTTCCATTTTCTTAATTTATTACTGTATCGTGTTGTCACGTCAGCGCATCCGAATCAATGGACCCACGAACGCCCAACCTCCTAATTTACTGCCAAAGCCCAGCCTGAATTTACTGCCGCCCCTTCACTACCCATCCGCCCAGTCTCCACACCCCTGCTCATCCATATCCTCAAGCTCTCATCCAGCGACTCGCCCTTTCTCTCCCTCACCTGCCGTTCTACCTCCCGGTGGAAAACTCCGGCGCGTAGATCTACCCACATCGCCGGCGATTCTGCTTGCGTCTCCCGGAGTGGCGGCTCATTCAGGTACACCCCCACCCCACCCCACCCCGCCCCCCAACCCACACTCCCTGTCCAACCATTTTTTTATTTCGGAATATGAGTACCTAGGCTATCGCATGCAATTATGGTTGGGTTTGAAGATTTGTTTTGCTAGACGACTTACTTTTTTGTAGATCTCAAACGATAGTAGTGCATCTTTTTAGATATCAAATGCTATCTCAATCAGTGCCCAGGGATTTGTTCTCAATCATTAAGTGAACAAGCTGGATTTTGGTTCCCCATTTTTAGCATATCTGTAGTTTTTTTGTCATCATAGCCAAGTAGATTGCAGAGTTGCTCTTCTGGGCATGTTTGGTTTTTAGTTTCACTATGCTGAATCTATCAATATCCCGACGCAGGGGAGTTATATCAAATCTGTTTCTTTTTTCCATTCATCTATGGATTATGCATGCATTCAATCGTTCTTGCTTGCCATCGCAGCATGCATGCTTATGTTGTTCCTTTCAAATCATCTCCTGCAGCACCATAATGTCGGATGATGGCGTCTGGTTTGATGTGGCCATCACGACCCCTGATATTCCGGTACCCACATGGGATACCAAAAATTTTGTGAACATCTTCTGGCCAAAACTTCAGTATTTTGTTCTCAGCCAGTACAATGGCCCGTCGGTGGGTGCTAACTTTGCTCATTGTCCATGCACTGAATTTGAGATTTAATTTCTGATGCAGTTGGAGATCAAGCATTCCGCCAAACCCAATGCTCTTAACAAGATATCACTTGTACTCATCGAAACTCTGCATGACCTCCACGACGTGCTTGACAGATAGCCGTGATGTGGGTGATTGCAGCAATGGTC
The DNA here is from genome assembly GCF_003073215.2 of Triticum urartu. NCBI lineage: Eukaryota > Viridiplantae > Streptophyta > Magnoliopsida > Poales > Poaceae > Triticum > Triticum urartu. Next base: position 717,700,591 of record NC_053023.1, on the reverse strand, counting down.
GTTCAGCACTGTGTGCAGACTCTTCGCTATCGGTTTGATGTTTGTCATCCTCCGTGTCCGCCGCACAGCTTGCCTCATCCGACATTATAAAGACTACTTTGGGGATGGACAAAAAAGGAGTTCACAGTCTGGGTGCAGCTGAAGATTTCCTTAAGAGGGATATTTCTGAATCATCAAGCAAGCTCGAGAAGGATTGCTTCCAAATTGCCTTCGTTATTTTTGTCATGGGTCACGTCCTTGCGCCCAGCACCAAGCATGATTATGGTAGTATTGATTTTTGGGGAGCGTTGGTGGACACTGAAAACATAGGCCAATTCAATTGGTGCGAGTACGTGGTTCAATGCATGCTTGCTGGTGTTAGGAGGATCAAGACTGATATTAGGTCCGGCAACATGGCAACCAACCTAGTAGGATGCCACCTCTTCCTGCAGGTGATGATTCATATGCATCCTGATTTTGAGCAATGTAGCTAAAAAAATTTATGTTGTGTCAGACCTAACAATGTGTCCCACTCACAGATTTTCTTGCTGGACAACCACAATCTCTTCATGATGAATAAGCCACACTCGGTGCTTCCTAGGGCCAGTGTGTTTGATCAAGACTCATTCCGTAAAATGATAATCCATGCTACTGATGTTGGGAAGTCTACCTCATCTTACGCGAGTGCTCCGGTATGAGCCACGCACACGGAATGGCACTTTCTTCTAAATTTTTCCCAACGTATTTAATTCCGCCTGTTTGCTTTCATAGATACGATACTACTCCCTTGTGTGCTATGCTCGGTCCAAGCATGGTGAGGTGGAGAAGTCAGACTCTAGGCACACCGCAAAGTCGCCACAGCGGCCAGCTACGTCCTGTGCTGGTAGCTCTGCCAAGTCCAGTCGCAAAGACCTACCCAGCCCATCTCATGCACCCCATTTGATTCACGAGATGATGCCGACCACAATATGCATGCTTGGACCTTCTGATTTCTTGAATTACCTAAACAGGCAGTACCCTCACCTGGTAAGTTATCCTTTATGGACAATTTTAGTACACATTATTATCAACCATCATAAATAGTTATTTCTCATGTACTCACACAAGGATCGCCCTCTCCCAACAGGCTAGTGATGAGATGACAGTCCTACTGAAGGAGTTAAATGCTCGTTGTCTATCACACATTACAACTACGCGCAGGCAAATCCAGCTTGAGATGATGAGGTTCGCCGACAAGCTGTACGGTGCAAGGACTCGCATATGCACTTGCTGTACAACACGTGCACATGCAGTCCCCCCCAGAGCTACGTCTGCTACAAAAGGTATTCCACCACATGACAACATCTCTTTCCTGTTATTTTGTGCCCTGTTTTTTTATAATAGGGCACACCATGCATTGTGTATCGTCAGGTTTTTTATTTATTTCTTAATTGCAATCATGCAGATGGTGGCGTTACTACTCCAGCAACAACTCCTTTTGCAGGCCGCCGCCTGGAGTTATCGCCATGTGAAGGTTTGTTCTGCAATTTCTACTGATTTTCTGGTGCGTTTTACTAAAATCTGATATCCATTTTCATAAGTGCAGGGATTACTTCCACAAGCAAGCGAACGAAAACTGTGCGTACCCATCAATGCCCATCTGAACCAAGGATGGAGTCTGCGCTCAGGCACGTCCTGCAAACTCTCAATTTGTTTGCAAAGCAGAACCTAAATGGAATTAGTGAACTATATATCGACCTCCCGAACGATGCTACAACTACCATTTTCGGCCAGAGGAGCAATGATCTTCCCGGATGCAAGTATGTGTCTCGTCCTGGATTCGAGACAAACCCCTGGTGTAGAGGAGTTGTCACGTGCCCTCCACAACCTGGTGTAGCTCACCTCATTCAACAACACTTGTTGAACGCTGATGGAACCGAGCTAGCAGGGTAATTGTGTGCAAAATTCTTGTGTCCTCATTTAGCATACATATTGTTTGTTCCATATTTTTCAGTCTTCTTCATACTAATAGCATCCTCACACTTCTTTCGTAGGAACTTTATTGTTCACGAGGAACCAAGATTTATCAGGATCACCAGCTTTGTCATACCCGATCAGCTCACTGGCAACAACATAATTGGTCATGAATTGATGTCAATTCTTTTTCGGCGGTTTGCTCAGATCGATTGTGATGCCGAAACCGAGAACCCATTCTTAAGATGGAGGCACCCACTTGAGCCTGAACTCAGAGTAAGATTTTGTATTCATCGCCAATGTCACATTCTGATGTTCCTCGAAATGTTGAACTATGTTTAACATTTTTCACTCCCATGTTCATTCTGTTTGTTTTACCATGTGGTTCCATGTGCAACCAGACTATGGTGTTGTTGGATTCTGACTTCTTGCACACAGTGTCGATACAGAAGCAGCTTTCCGCGGATTCTCTGAAGTATGATCTAACATCCACCCAAATGGTAAAGTTTAAGCTTCAACTCTTTTTTGGGGTATCTCAATCTTCTGGATATGCTGAAAGTAGATTGTCCATATCTCGTTTTGTTGACAGTTCATCACAGCTGTACCACGGCCCGAAGGTTGGATGGTCATAATATGGGACATGTAGCTAAGAGTAATTAATCTCCTTGATCCGCTCTACCAAACAAATGCATTAGCTCCTCCGCATATAGACCAAGACGAAGCAGCAGCCTGGAAGCTCCACAGTGCATTATTTGCATGCCTCCATGAATTCTATGCTGGGTGGCCATCAGTCAAGGAGAACCGGCGAATGAAGCATGAACCTATGACAGATGTCACATTTTCACCGTAAGTCATAAAGAGCCATGCATATCAACTTCAACGTAGCAGTTTACCAATGCATCCTTTTGTTTCAGCGCTGAATCTGGTGTTTGCGCCATACACATAGTTCGACAATTCGACGGGGAGAAGTTGAAGTTACCACTTACTAAGGTGAGCTCCACATCTAATCATCCACTCATCTGTATGATTCCATGTACACATCATTAATCTATTCTTTGTGGGCCGAACACGTGAACCTACGTTGACACATCAATGCACATTTGTCCACAGCCCAACATTTCCAAAACCAAGAACGACGCCTTGCATGAGTGCTTGAAGCTGCAGGGCAACCTCTCCGAGCTCGCCCACAAGGCACTGTGGAAGGCTTTAGCGGGATCTGATTCCAACTTTGATGACTAGGGCGGGTGCGAGACCTGCATTTCCCTTATGACAGTCTAATCAAACCAAGCTCCATGTGTCGTAGTTTGATCAATGGGACATCGTAGTTTTATTTTGGGTTGTAACATACATGTGTCAGGTTTTAATCTATCACCCTACCCTGCTCGACCATGTAATATACAGAATGATGCACATCACCTATTTACACCAAAAACACGTTCAGTTGGGTGCCCCACGGATGTTATATAAATCCTGAAATGCCTACATATGCTTATCTCCAGTTAACCAGCGACATCAACATATATCCTTGCTTGTTAAATGTGCATACTTTTCAGTGGTTGTTATTATCCATTTCACAGCAGTTTGCATATGTGAAATCTTCCCATTTTCGAACTGCATATTTCAAAATAACAAATTCAGGCATGAAGAAATCCATCAACACGCCTCGCATTTTTTTTTTCTGACGGCAACCATTCTGTTTTTCCTGCCATATGTTGCCTTTCTAGATATCAAGGAGGCAATGTACTAACTCCAATCACACAACAGCCCAAAATGCTTAACTCCAGTCCACTAGATATTGTACATATTAGTAGTAAGTTCACCAACTCTATTGTTGCAGATAGGATATAGGCATTTGCTGATAGCATATCAAACCAAACAGAAGAACGGGAATTTTAAGACGTCGTCACATTCCATCTAGGAAATAAGTCTTGTACACACATAATGATTCGACCCAACGACACAGACACAAAATGAGATGGCCTGCACAACTAGCCACACAGGTTCCATCCCAAAATCCTGTACTCCAGGACGCAAAATACACACCCTGGCCCTTATCAGGGTTTAGGTCGACGCCGGCATATCATGGTATGTTGCACCCCCACACCAGCAGGAGGGATAGGAGCTAAAACAACCACCACTACTATGCTTGATTTCCAAACCTAGTTAAGTCTGCAAAGTCTGCAGCTACGCATTTCGCAAACCCTTAGCACTTAATTTACACTAGTGGACAAAGAGCCAAGTCTGACTTGCTCAGAACAGGACTTCCTCGATCATGAAGCTTGGGAGTTCACCTTTGTTGCCCTTCATCGAAATCACCTCATACACAAACTACTTCTTCAGGTAAGCCAGTTCATACTACAAAATAATTTATGAACAAGTTACTCACCCCATCCCCCCCCCCCCCCCGCCCCCCATCCTCCCCCCCCCCCCCAAAAAAATTTATTCATTATTTGAACTCCACGAGTTACAGTTTTGAGGTAGAGGCCATTGTATGTCCTCCAGTAGTGACCAAGGTAGATCCAGCTGTCCTCACTACAAATGATCACATTTATGGATGTCATCCTAAGGAATTTTTGCTTGCAGGCGTTAGATGTTGTTTACATTGGAAAATACTTACATATCACATGGCTCATTCATGTTGTAGGCATATATGATGCTCCAACCGAGCTCTGGGACATCCCAGTCTGCGAAGTGATTACGGAGGACTTTCCGAAGCGCTTTTAGTACCAGGGTCGTGTTACCCTCATGTTTGACACTCATCTCATCATCATGGATGCTTGTCTCTGCTGGATCCATAACAACAATAGTTTTCTCCTCAACGTCCATAACATAAAAGGAGAATCCATCCATCAACGGTACAAGAAGGAACAACTGCACATTCGCAAAATTCGAAGCAATCATGAGTCGGGGTATGTATTTTTTCTTTCTGATTTAGTGACATGACATATATTCCATCTATAATCTACATACCTTCCTTGTCCATTGTAATTTGTATCCAAGAACATACTCATCCATCATACTTGCAAGCAGTCCATAATCCAAGGCATCCGAGTTTTCCATTAGGTGTTCCTGTTTTTTCCACAAGTTCGACTGCTGTTACAAATTGACCCCATGTACCTAGGAATCATTCAAAGAGAAAGTTTCTATACTACTTCATGTGAAGGAAGTTGCACGTACCACAAATCGGATGTCGAATAGATGCCTCCACCCTATCTTCCATTTGCCGTACATTCGCGCATCTTTACTAGTCAGCATACGTGAGAAGGCTGCCCAGCCAATTGTTGTCATTTCTCCATCAGGACCAAACTCATGTATGAAATCATCCCCATTGAGTAGGACCAAGGTCATGAATACATGCTTGAACCATTTCTTGCAAACATTTTATACATAGGTGTGGCATAGATGTTTAGTCATAGAAAAGAAAGCACATGTACTTTATAAAATTGTCGTCTTAGCAGTGCCCACCTGTCGCGATCACTCCTCATACTATGAACCATATTGTCATAGGATTGCAATACATTTCATGCAGTTGGAATTTCATGACCTAGGCCGGCTCTCCCAGGGAACACACTACCCATCTCACCCTTCACATCAGGCCTTGCTATCCCAATTGGTAAGCTCAGATTCCTTGACATTCTTTCCGAAACAGGTCCTGCACAACCAACTTATTATTCTTTGTCACTGAGTAACCCGCAAAGTTATTAAATTACAAATTTTATTTTTTTAACTCCTAATTTATTTCAACACATCTTTTCACCTGTTCCTCTGCCCGAATTATGAATTGTAGCTCGCGTGTGAAACAGGGGATCACTATCCAGCTGGACTCAACGGTTATCACAGGCAGCTACGTTAAATAAAATCTTAGTGAGATTCTCCATACATCAAAGGTGCGCGGTTCATTAGTGCATAATTCAATTCTGGTGTTTTACCCAAAAAATGTCACCACAAATCATATGTACATGTTGTTCTGTTCTCCCCCAGGCCTGATACTCCCCTTGAGCTTCCTCCAACTTCCAAAACTGCCAACAATTTTTTTTATGTTTTCTGCCGTTAATATTACGAGTAAACATCATTCATTTGGCGTAGAACCATAACTCCGTTCCATTTCTCTTTGAGGTAATTTACCTGTCCTCCCAGGGAAATTGTATCCATCATGCACCTCGTGGCGATCAAGCCTCCCAACAGTTTCACCAACATCATCTCCATCAGCTCCCGTAGTAACGCTAGCTTGTTCAGGACGTGACCTACCTGCTGTATTCCAATATGAATTGGGTGTTAGTATAATATGTACAACGAAGAGAACACATGTAAGTTAAAGTACATGGTCCACATCTGTACTCACCAGCTTCAATTTCTGAAGAAACATCTTGTCCTCCTATAGGTGATGCATCAAGACTCCCCTCAACCATCCTGACAGTCGTATTTGCCGATGGCACCCCATGTACTTCCCCATCGTCAATCCCTATAAATTTTCGATCATCAGTCTCCCTCATAGTTTAATGTGATGGTCCAAGAATCAAATGAAAACATTTTCAAAGAATTTGTAGCGGCCATACTTGTGCGTGCAGGACCTCCATTGTCCTCAGCACTAGCAATATTCCCATTATCACTGCTCCGGTCACCCGAGTATGAGCTTTCCGAAGGACATATCGTCTCAATTACATTTGAGAATCTTACTCGTCTACGCTTGACTGTCATCTGCCTTTTCTTCCTTTTCATGATCCTTCGTTTTTTCGTCTGCCTGACATCATTTTGCCTCGCAGAGTCTCTGCTCCCTGCGAGTCCAACAAGTGCATTCGTCAGAAGATTGTTCATCTATCCACTTTGGATTACAAAAGTATTATGAATACAGGCCCGTCGCTGAACGTACCCCTCATTGCTGAAGGCGTAACCAAGTCAAGGTCACAAGGGTAGAAGTCGTCCAACCTGGTTTGTACCCCTGCATGTCCCAAACCAATGAATTCAGTAACTACATTCTTTTCGGTCATGTGGTTAGAACATTCTAAGTTACATCATAATACTTGTCGGTTGCCCTATCAATGCAGCTCCCCCATGCCTAGCAGCATGAACTGGTGCTTCACCACCAAACACCGCCGTTGCCTCCTTGACCTGCTCGGCTGTGGCTACACAAAACAGAGTCATGCATCAGTTAGTCTGTTGCCACGCTTCATCAATTTCTAACACAACGGCTACGTCCTTACTGCTTATACTCACCGTTCTGGTTGTAAAGTGTCTGGTACAAATGAGCAATCCCATTATCCATGTGTACTTGCTTGTTTGCCTTCTGTTCCTTCTCTTGCTGGCAGAGTTTTGCTAGTTCCGCATCTTTCTGCTGCTGCTCAATTTCTTCCTTCTCTTGTTCCTCATGACATTTCTTCGCGAACTCTATATCCTTTTCTTCCTGCTCCCTCAGCCTCCTATCAGTCTCGACCAGCCTTTCGTGCTCGGTGTTAGCTCAAATTGCATTTACAACATCATCACTGCTATCACTGTCGATTACATACACGGTCCTTTGGATGCTCTGATCAATGCATGGGATACCTCTTCCTCCACATCTGCATTAATGTACAAATGTCACTCTTAGTTAGTTGTTAATAATTTCTTTTACTACTGCATGAGATTTCAGAAAACACAATTAATAGCCTACTAGTTTTAGTTACTCACACTCTTCATACAACTCATGTTGAAGCTGGGTCGCGCACTCCTTGTCAATGTCCACGAAAATGGTTTGTTCTTCGCGTGGCCCATGATCCTCTCGCTTCACAGTTGCATTAGTTGAATTTCCATGCAATCTTCCCACATCTACTGCACACAGCTGCATCGTGCTGATCTCATGTAGTATCCCATCTATATCATCTGCATCACATGACAGACAAGTGAAATTGGTTATGAGTACTTTCTATTTCTCCAACTTAGAATCAGGGACAGCCGTTCTGTCTGATACCCGTATTGCGATCCATGGCAGATAGCCCAACAACAATGGCACTAGGGGCAGAGGTATCAGCAGGAATGGCCGTCACAACATCCGCTGCTGCCACAGTCGCCCGCATCGTAGGTGCTAAATGTCACCAAGCCACAACAGCAAGATATCAGTCAGGAACAATATCGTTTCCGAAAGCACAGACCAGTGCATCAACAAAGCATACCATCAACATCCCGCACATGGATCCCCTGTTGTGGCTCAGTGCGGAGGTTATCTGTGTGGTGCAAACACATGTTAGCACCTCACAACATGAAGGAAAACATAATGCCAAACTAGGTGTTCGATTTGCTCACCTTGTATCCTTAGGTTACGGACAGCATTCCTGGAACGCCGTTCACCACGTGCACGCTCATCCTCATCGCTGTCTGACGATTCCATGTCCGATTCTTCTACAGAAACCTTCTTTCCCTTGTCCTTAGCACTCAGGCATGGAGAATGCCGCACAACTGGCACCCCCCTGGTCGGTGCTGTCATAGCCACTTGTGCCATAGCAGTAGTTTCTGGAATCCTCTCGATATCTGATTGTTCAACCATTTGTACCACATCATTAACTTGTGAAACCAGGTATCCGCAATTCAGAATGGAAACTGACTTACTGCTAGTTGGATCCCCTGTTTCATTATGGGTGTCCTTGGCCATGGAACCAGTCAGAATAACAGTACTGTCATTGTCACCAACTTGACCCACCTCTTCTACATTGTCCTGCAGAATTTTATTCAGTGTTTAAAATTTGTTTCATGTCACAACATTGCCAATTAAGTACTAAGTGCCAAAAATTGCACTCACAAGTGAAATGCTGCCTGCCATTAGCGGATGCCACGTCAACTACATGTTTCTTATGTATCCTTCGGGTCTAGTCTGTACCAAAAAATAAAAAACATGGCACAGTTTCATATCAATTAGTCAATTCTGATCCACATTATGATTGCTTATCTTAAACTGATACTTACTCTGTAAGCAGCAGGTTTAGCTTTCAGAAGCTTAATCAACATGGCTACTTGATCCTGTGTGTAGGCTGCAATCCTGGGCACCATGTTTGAACACAAATTGTGCCTCGCAAAGTCCAACCAATCTAGGACAAAGTAGTGGACAAAAAGATAGTACAAAAGGCATCAAGCTTTCTGGGATCACAAAAACAAAAATGGGACAGGAGAATGATTGGATCAGAAAGGTAAATTCCAAGTACTCACGTCCAAATAAAGTGGGCATCCAGCAAAGATGGAATGGTCCATGCCAGATCCTATGTCGCCATGCAGCCTCCTTGCACCCCTCCTAGTATTCTCAAAAAAGTACGCACCCCAGTTGTACGTCCCAATCTGTGTTGGATCTTGAACCACCAGCAAGATCTCCACATGAATGGCTTGAACTGACTGCCTGGGAGCCATGAATGTTGCGCAGACCACAATGGTCATAGCAACCACGAAAGCAACCGTGTCTGTCCTGTTCATGCAACAGGGGTTGATTTTGCTAATCACCCCTCTGCAGTCCTGCACACTAACAGCCCCTGTCCCTTCAAGCTGCAAGAACTTCCTGATGGTGGCCATCAGTTCCGATCTATGCTGCGGCACTCCAACTCCACTAGCCTACCTCTACCACTCACACCAAATATCCTAACCGCGTCCCTCGCAGTGATTCTTCGCATTTCACCATCAAAAAATACGAAAGTCATCGTCCTCGGATGCACTCTAGCTAGTAGAGAGGCGTAGAACTTACGATCTACTGGACCGGCGTACCGATTTATGAGTAGACCTGTCAGTCCAGTGGGGATAGCTATGGTGTAGAACACTGGGCCAATATTTGCGAGCGGTGGGGTGGCAAACATGCTCGCGTACGTAGCGCGCCTCCGAAGCTCCACCACAGGTGCTCCATGGCCGGACACCACCACGACCAAGCTCCCCCACTTCTTGTTTCTTTTTCTCTGGCTAGATCCGCCGCCGTCATCCACCTCATTCACTGATCTACGTCGTTTCCGGCTACCCGGCGTTTCATCGGTCGTCATTGAGCTCCTGCATTCAAAGAAACCAGGCCGTACAGACCACCACATGTCACAGGTGAGCTCCCCAAGTAAGAAAGATGGTGAAATAAGAGAGAGAGGGCGGAGCATATTAGAGGCGCCGTCGTCTGCGCTCGCTACTCACCACTGAGCCGCTTTCTCACGGTGGCCCACCACCAGATCTACGCTGGTTTCCCAGCCACACCTCACTCTTTCTTCTTCCTGATGATGAGTGGGGAAGTGGGGAGGGGAATTCACTGCTCAACAGTGCACCCTAAAGTGGTAAAAAGGCTCCCCCAGTTTCCACCAGCCCACCTGCCCTCTGACACGAATTTACAGCAGTGGTAAATAAATTAATTTTTTTACCAACATTGCGGTGGGATATAGATATTTCTGTTTCATCTAGCTGGGCGGGAAGTTTCCTGCGCCCACCACTCCCATCCCCAATTATATTGTTTCCCTAATTTCCCCACAAAACCAAACCGTTATTTTTTCACTTTATCCAAATTTCATTATTTTCAAGTTGAGTTCACATTTTAAAATATTTGCATACTTCTTTTTTGGCACCAGCAACATAACTGGAACACTTACTAAAGCTGGTAATCAACATCTGATCGGACGGCCACTTGCCACAAATGACAAACACATAGGATGTTTGGCATGGAACAGAACAGGAAAAGGTTAATTGCTTGTCCCACGCCCCCCACCATCGTCCTCGTACTGCTTCCAACACCAGAAGCGAGACATCCGGGCGCCCCATGCACAAGAACAGGAAAAGGGGCCCACACATGCATGCAGACTAGTCTTCCCTTTCATGCATGCAGCATGCAGCTACCATGTGCTGAATATTAAATTGCTTCTCCCACGCCCACACTAAACTTTTCCACAAACCAGCCAGTAATCACCGGTGTCAATGCTTATAATATAATTAGACAGCAGTTATTATCAGGTTGGTCTTTCAATATTAGCACTAGCAACACAACCAGCTACCATACAGACATGCATCACACCATACCACACATGGTTATAAAAAATACTCCATCAGCCACTAGCGGTAGGTATAAAGTTTTAGCTAAACGGTACTAGAGGCAAGCCTAAGCTTCTACATTATACTATATACTGGCGTCGGCTAGCCCAGCCGTTGACGCTTCGGTGGCGCAATATCTACTTCTTCCTCCTCCTCCTCCTCGTCGTCGTCCGAAACCCACGCCAGCGCCTGAGATTGATCGCCATCGTCAGCTCCAACCGGATCCGGGACGCCAATCCAACCGACACCAGCAGGATCATGATCTCCCGAACCCTCGTTGCCACCTTCTTCAGGTTCCATGACGTCCTCCTCCCTGCCTGCGGCTACATCATGTGCATCACCACTATCCGTGTCCGATTCGAGCTCAAAGGCCGCCAGTCCCTGCATTATAAAATCGGGGCACTCTGTTTATACAGTGCTATAACCAAGATCCACAGAACAAGAAACAACCCACTGAGAAATAGATAGCCAAGAAACTGAATACCTCAATGGAACCATCGAACAGATTTGACTGCATAGTCGAGAACTGGTTCACACTAACGTCGGAAGCAAGACTGTCGCCGGAGTCCTGCAAACCAATAATGTGGCATGAAAAAATTACTAATTTGGAACAAGAGTCGTTCAGCCAGAGATGCAACAGGGGAAGATCACTAACCTCACGGGAGCTGTCCAGTGCTGTGAACATTGTGAATCCAGTTAGAACAGAGCCATATACGGAGCTCACTGAAGCAGACATGGCACAGCCACCACGGCAATGGCTCCCCCAATACTTTCCTTCAGAACGAGTGCCCCGAGCTAGCAGAGCAGCCAGCTATCAGCCACCCTCTTTTATTCTTGCAGCCGAGGCACAGGCCCGCCCTGGAGGTTCAAAATTCAAATTGCCCAAACAGCATGCGTAATGACACATGGCATCATGTTGGCACCTCTCACATCAACAATCTGGCCCACCTGCTATTTCCACATTTTGTTGGACATAACAATCTATTATTACATACCAAGTAATACATGCTCACGCATGGAATGGATGAAATTTTGTTCAGGTCTAACCAGTTTATACATTAGACGGCGCAACACTTGCCTGATCCCCTGAATTTCTCTTCGTGCCAGTGAGAAGGAAAAAAAGGTATCCTCTCTGCATACGGCAACATGACATGGTTCATACCAAAAAACTAAGAAACATAAATGTGTTGATACCAACAGCACAAGAATCTACTGGCATCACATACAAACAACATGCAGGACATTTGTCTCATCAGATTTCAAAGTTCATAAACTACTACATATCCTGGCATTATGTGATAGATCATTCTCTTTACATGCCTCCTCCTAGCTCTACCGCCATTGCTTTATGGCAATTGTTTCGTCGATGACCTTCGATGCCACAATTCTTGCATCTAGCTGGCTTCTGAGGCTGCTTCGGGGTATCTCCATGGTCTGGACAAGTTGTTCGCTTGTGACCTTGCCTACGACAAATTGTGCAAAATCTGGTCCGTTTGCTCATGCCTTCGTACGGAGCCTTCTCCCTACTTGTCATTGGTCATCCCATCTCTTTCTTTTTGCTGGTGCCAGCAACCCATCCAAACGGTTGCTTGTCCTTGACATCGAGTCATTACCCGCAAGCTATGCACTCCCCTCCGGTGCGTGGTTAACTTGTTCACCAACTATTGCAGCATGGTTTGAATGATCGACCACGATTCCCTTGTCTGCAAGCCTGCCCTCGAGCCCAAGACCATCCCTCACTTCTGCGTAAGGTAGCATTACTGACAAATTGGACTTGGACAATTCCATTAGACGGTTGTATGCATCCACGCTGGTGTCCCCTAATCTCACCAATTCCATCGCGTGCATGTACATAGTGAAGTGCCTATATGAAAATGGATTGTTCTTCATGCTATCCTTATGGTATTGGACAAGGTGAGCTGGCAGTATATCTCTTGCATCTTTTGTCCATCGCTTCACGATATATTTTTCTGGTATTTCTTTAGCCCGAATAAAATCTAACACCTGCAAAACAACAAAAGCTGAAATTATGGACACAAACACAAGCACAACAAATACATGCAATTTACTCAAATCAAGATCAAGACAAATCTTTCGGAAAAAGCTCAGATGCTGACCTTCAGCACATGGCAGCACAGCAGGCCCATGTGTGCGAACTATCCACACTCGCACTCGAATTCATTGCCTCCATCAAGCATAGTAACCTTGTACGAGACCCTGCACCATTTCTATCTCTTCTCCGCTTCACTGTGGATCGCAACATATGTCTGGTGTTTCTCAACCTCCTCAACTTGATAAGCACCACATTCGTATAGAATATGTCCAAACTGTTCAAACATTGCTCTTGTATATATCTTGCTCGCATTCCTTTCCACAGCTATATTCGCTCTTAGTAACGGCCTCCCCTGCAGAAAAAAAACCAAAGCATCCCCATGTTTGAAATTAGTACTATGGTTTTCTGTCTGAAACTTCAAAGCACAGCTGACAATATAAGAAAAGCTTACAATTCATGTTCATTATTCTTCATAGTTCTCCTCCGATTCCCGGTCAAATTGCAGCCTCATGTATTTGTGAACAAACATGTGCATCGGGCAACCTGGAGGGACATAATTTTTTACCAAATGGTTTGCACTCTCACTCCTCTGCGTGCTAGTCATTTTTGCACAAAAAACGCCCTTAAAATAAGGTTTCGCCCATTTCTTACAAATCTCAAATAGGTTTGTCATGTACAGATGAGATCTCAGCTTGTATTTGTCCAGCAACATCTCCCAACCTTTTTCAAATTCATCTTCTGTCAGCATGTGATCTATCACCTTATAAAATTCAGTCCTGAATTCACTTTTCTTTGTGTACAAGCTACCGAGTGACTCTTTTGCTTTTTTCGGGATATGCCACTTGCACCATCGGTGTGTCATGTTTGGCATAACGTTCTTGATTGCTAGCTCCATAGCCCGGTTCTGATCTGCAAATGTGGATGCACAACACCATCAGCACAGAAATATATAATCTTTATCTAACCCCCCACCCCCAAAGGTGCAGTTGTTAAGATGTTTAGTATTTCACAACATATACGAGGATATTACCTGTTAGTATGGTCACAGGTGGAGAGCCAGCCATCATTCGGAGGAATTCTGAGAAAACCCATACAAAACTATCTTCAGTTTCATCACGCACAAGGACTCCCGCAAGGAGAATACTCTGGAAGTGGTTGTTCACGCCAATAAACAAGCCGAAAGGCATGTCGTACAGGTTTGTTCGGTAAGTTGTGTCAAAAGTGATGACATCCCCAAAAAATGAGTACTGCAACCTACTGCTCCGGGTTGCCCACATCAGATTCTTGATCCTCCCCTCGTTGTCAGACTAAACCCTATACGTGAAGTGTGGACCTTTAGCCCCTATCTCAGCAAACACATCAATTGTCTTCTTCACATCATCCTCGGCATGGTCCCTGTTTATCTTCCCACATAAATTACGCAAAGACCTCTTTGTGAACGGAACATTATCCATCAATCCAAAAAAAACCCAATGATGTTGTACACGTTTGCCAAATTCACATTGTTCTGCCTCAACTGATTCACAAGATCTCTGGTGTACACATCAATGTGTTTGTGTGATGGCCAGTGGATTGTCTCACCGAAATTAGGCGACAACGAGTGGTTGTGCGTATCCCTATGCTCCACAATATACCAGTCGTTGTCCTCCGCTCGTAGCAGCCCAATTAGAGCAGGACACTCACAACGACAAGATCTTGTGTTCTCGACCCCTGCTTTTCCCTGTGCAAATGTTTTTCCAGGTTATTAAGTTAGTACAGACACAGAAAAAATAATCTCAGTTGCAGGTCCTAGTGGAAAAAATAATGTTTAACTCACTGAGCAACCACAAACTATCTCCTGCATACATTTTGTCCTCTCCACATTTAACCCGCTTTTCCCATAACGAATGCAAAATCCCTTCTCATAGGAGTACAAATTGTAGAAGTCGTAAGCCTCACCAACCGAGTCGAATGTTGTGCCGATAGCTGGCGTGATAACATTCTCCGTAGGATTATCAGCAAAACTCCGGACTGCCTTCTCAAACGCACTGATGCGGTTTGGACACGGTGGCCTGCTCGGGGCTGCAGCTCCAATCCTCAACCAGCGACAGAAAAACCAACTTCACATTTCAATACGAAGGGACCAGGCAATCTTGCTAGCAAATACTAATTTCTCCTAGAGGACGCATACAAAAACAGACAATTATTTGTACACTCATACTAATCTTTCTCCACCTGATGTGCCATCAGAAGATAATTCTATGAAACCGTAGCTTACCTCCTAAACAACTGATTTAAAATGTACAAAGACACCCAACCATTTCCTGGATACTGAAGTACACACTTGCTGCATGAGAACTAATCACATAGTTGCTGATAACCTAAGCAACACCACTACAATATGTCATGTTATGCAATATAAATAATCAAATTGTCCTACCAATTTAGTTATGACAGTTTGTAATCTGCTAAGTAGGCCAAACACACACAACTGACCTCTTATTCCAACCAGGTGCTCGCGGAGTCATCTTCCTAGTGGACAACTCTGACGACGGGGGCGAGCTCTCCAACCTAACCCCGGCTGACGCCGGTCCTGCCACAATCTGCGCATGGCCGCTGGCGGCCTAGTGCACGGGTGGTGAGGTCTCCTGCTGCAACACCGGAAGCTCCACCACCATATCCACTACATGGTGCTCCGCCGCCGCAGAGGCCAGCTCCGGACCTGCCGGCGGCACCAAACTTTCGCCAACCTCTTCCAAGAAAGTGGATCTGATACAACGGCTAAAAGCAAGTTAAATCTGCAGACCAAGGACGACAACAACATAAACGAGACAGTTGCGCCGGGTAGGGATGGCGGGTGTTGGGGGGAGCGGCGTGCGGATGGGTGTGGGGTTTACACTAGAAAGGGCAGTACGACGTACCCGCGTATTGGTTGCAGCAGGTGTCGGGGGTTTGGTGCGACATATGCCAAAGGATGGCTTATCATGGTGGGGGCGAGTAGAACGCCGCCGGTGCCTGGAAACGGGATGAGGCGAAGGCATGCACGCTGGCGAATCTTACCCAGCTTCAGGGCTCTCCGGGGAGATAATACCCCTACTGCTGCTCTGCGGGGTCTCCGCATGATCACTATGGCAAAGTGTTTACACGATTGCTCCTTGAGCTGTTTCTTGGAGGTAGGAGAGGGCAAGGCTAGCTCTCTCCCTTCTATATGATCTGGCCTAGAGCTAATGTGTTCCAACCCTTTGCATGGGTGCCCTGGGGGGTTTATATAGGCCTACCCCCCAGGGGTACAATGGTAATCCAGCGGGACGCGGGCCCAGCCGTCAGCGCCTCTGGCCTCCGTCTTCCCCGCCGACCACTGGGCCCGCCGACTGGCGGGCCCCGCCGACTGGCCTGGTACGGAGCTGACAGGCCGCGTCCGCCGCGGGCGGGTCTTGCCGGCTACTGATTACTGTAGCCGTGCTTCTAATGACGCGGGCTTGATCATGGGGTCGTGGCAACAGCCCCGCCGCCTGGCGGGCGATCACTATTGCCACTCTCCATCACATCTTGATTAATGGTGCGTGGGCCCCAAGGGAGGGCTCGGCCGACTCCCCTGGGCCGACTCCCGACGGGTCCGACTGGTGGTCCTCTTGCCGTCTCCCGGGGTCTCACCGACTGGTGGGACCCGCTGCCTCTGAGCCGTACAGACAAGCCGTCGTGGGTGCAGGATTCGGTCCTGCGGTGCCGATGTCAGGGCCGGCATGGCAACAGTGCCACGCCGCACGAAGATCTTCCGGGATACGGCGTGCTGTGGCCATGCCCGCCCTTGGTAAGGGGCGGGAGTGGGCTTCACTGTAGCCACTCTCCTGCCCCGTCCCCCTTGATGAGGTCACGGGGTTTATTGGAGTCGCAGGCCGACTCCCCAAAGCCGGCTTCTCCGGAAGTCGCCAGTCAGGAGTCGGCTTACCCTGCGGTCGTCCCTGGGACTCGGCCGCGAGTGGTCAGTCGGCCGTCTTGCCATTGACTTCTTGAACGCGGCTCTTCGTCCTGGGGCCTTGAGGGGCGCAGCCTGCCCCGATGTCTTGAAAGGTTCTGGGGCTCGGGTTGGCCTACCCGTGGCCCATTACTCTGACAGTAGTCCCCAAAGCTGATGAGGCGCCGCAGACGATCGGCCGAGAAGCCTTAGAAGTTTCTCCTTCTGGGTGCTCAACACATGGTCTTGGATGGACTTCTGCCAGGCCGACTAGAAGGAGTCGGTCTCGCTCAACTCGGACTCGCTCAATTCCGACTCACACAATATTTCGAACGTCGCGGTGGGATCCAAGTAGCGTGCTAGCTAAGCCTCCAGGCCGCCGCCCGTTCTAGGCCTATCATGCGATGACACGTGGCTGGGCCATTCTGCCAACCTATGCGTGCGACGGGACAGGCCCATAGGCGGGGCCCGCCACTACCGCGCCTCGGCGCCCGAGCGGATCCGCCGTGGCCCCGGCGGATGGTTGGGATTCTCGTGGAGTTACTGCGCGCAGTAACTTTGTCGTGGAACGTGGGGGTCGTGGGGCCGTGGGCGCAGTAAATCCCACGACCGCCCCCTCGGCTTCGCAGCCCACGAGGCTATAAGTAGGGGAAAGAGGGGGGCATGTGCGCTCCTCCTTCCCACCACTCCTCGCTCTCTTCCTTCTCACTGCTCCTCGCTCTCCTTCTTCTTCTTCTTCTTCTTCTTCTTCGCTCCGCCGCGCGCCCAAGCTCCGACGAACGCCGCGGCGATCAGCTCGCGATGAGCTCTTCCTCTGCCGCCGCGCCTCCCCCGGTGTGCTCCGGCACCTAGGACGGCTCCGAAGTTCACGACAACCACGTCGAGTTCCTCCGCCGGACTCGTTGGCTCCCCGGCGAGGATCACGTGCGGGTGCGTCTTGCGCCGAAGGGGGAGATTTCCCCCACGCCGCAGGAGGGCGAGCAGGTCATCTTCCGCTCGCACTGCTTGCGCGGGTTGGGGCTGCCGGCGAGCAGTTTCTTCCGATCCTTCCTGGAGTTCTACGGCCTCCAGCCGCACCACCTCACCCCCAGCACAGTGGTGCTGCTGTCCGCCTTCGTGGCCTTGTGCAAAGGCTTCCTCGGAGTCCTCCCCACCCTCGATCTCTTGGGGGAGTTCTTCTTCTCCAAGCTCGGCACCCAGGCTGCAGGCGTGCCAGCTCAATGCGGCGCTTTCATCGCTGTGCGAAGGTCGGGGGCCGACAACCCCTTCCCCTCCATCTCGCTGATAAAGTCGGTGAAGATGTGGCAGAGATCATACTTCTACGTCAGGAGCATCTCCGCGAGGGGCGACTGGGTCAACCTGCCGGCTGGGAGACTGCCCAACTGGTCGTATCGGGCCAAGTCGCTGACGCCCGCGGGAGCCGGCGCCATCGCGCGACTCCGAGTGCTGACGCAGTCGGAGGGCTTGACTGGTCCAGACCTGCTGGCCGCCTTTGTGGCGCGCCGAGTTCTCCCGCTCCAAGGCCGCCCCCATATGATATGCCAGATGAGCGGGCACCGCGACCCTAGTCGGATGTGCACCAAGGACATGCCTTACGAGGAGGTGGCCTTCATGGTGAACTACCTCTCGGACAGCAAGCTCCTGGAGGATTGGCGGTTCGGCAAGGAGCCGTACTCCCGCGCCACCCCCTCGCCTGTGGTGAGTTACCTTTCCTTTCTTTCTTTAGATTGTCTTTTTTCTTGCCGAGTTTGTTTTGACCAGTCAGCTTTGGTCAGAATCCCCTCCTCCACCCGCCAGCTGGCACCTCGGGGCCGGCCCGCGAGTTCCTCGCCGACGGGGCGAAGAACGACGTCGGCGACCCCGATCTAGGGGCGGCGGCTCTGGAGGACGACGCCGAGGGAGGAGGAGAAGCAGCAGGCGACTTCAGGCCTTTGGCCACTTTCGCCGACTGGCCTGACGACGACGCCGAGGGAGAAGTCGCCCCCCGCCATCGGCCAGGAGCCGGCCAGCCTAGCGCGGGCTCTTCTGCTGCACTGGGGCCTCCAGGCGGCGGGAAGAAGTGCAGGGCCGTGCCGACCTTGTTCGACAGTCGGCCGAAGAAGCCCAAGGGTCCGGCTGCGGCGACCCGGTGGGACAAGGCGGCTGCGAAGGCCATCGACTTCCATAAGGAAGTGAAGAAGCCGCCATTGGTCTCCGTGTGAGTATTCTGTCTTAATGCTTTATTCTTCTTTGTGGCTTTGTCTGAGTCTTTGCTTGCTCCCCTTGCTTCAGGGCTCCCCTCACTCTTGAGAGGGTCACCGCCGCCTCCGTCATGGGGTCAGCGGAGACGTCCGCCACCACTCGGCGGATTGACCCCGCTGCTGACCTCCGGGAGGCGACAGAGCGGAATGCATAGGAGAAGCGCAACGAAGAAGAGGCCGTTCGCCTGGAGAAGGCGGAGGCCGATAGGGCGGAGGCCTCCGCCAAGAAAAAACTGGCGGAGGCCGAAGCTGCCTGTAACACCCTCGATGCGACTATAGCTCCCACGTGTCGAGGCACGACTTAGAGACATAATCACATTGAAGGCATATGTCGCAAGTAAGGTAATCTTTACAACATCCCATGTAATATAATAATAAAGGGGAGATAACATACTTGGCTTACACTCGCCACGTCAACCAAAGTACATAAATAACATTACATCAACCAAACACTCATGGCCCGACTACGGCGCCAAAATAAAAGATAACCCAACATGCGACATGGCCCCGATCACCCCCAACTGGGCACCACTACTGATCGTCAGGAAAGGAAACATAGTATCATTGAGAGTCTTCGTCGAACTCCCACTTGAGCTCAAGCGCGTCACCTGGAGCGGAATCATCAGGCCCTGCATCTGGTGTAATAGTAATCTGTGAGCCACAGGGACTCAGAAATCTCGCACCCTTGCGATCAAGACTATTTAAGCTAATAGGTAAGGCAAGGTAAATATAAGTGGAGCTGCAGCAAGCGACTAGCATATATGGTGGCTAACCTGTTCGCAAAAGAGAGCGAGAAGAGGAGGCAAAGCGCGAGCGAGAAACTAGAGAGCAACCTGCGCAAACATTACTCCAACACCGTGTCCACTTCCCGGACTCCGCCGAGAAGAGGCCATCACGATAACACACTCAGTTGATTCATTTTAATTAAGTTAAGGTTCAAGTTATCTACAACCGGACATTAACAAATTCCCATCTGCCCATAACCGCGAGCACGGCTTTCGAAAGTTCAAATCCCTGCAGGGGAGTCCCAACTTAGCCCATGACAAGCTCTCACGGTCAACGAAGGAATAGACCTCCTCCCGAGACGTTCCGATCAGACTCGGTACCTCGGTTCTTCAAGACACTTCGACAGGTTAAAACAAATCCAGCAACACCGCCCGAATGTGCCGACAAATCCCGATAGGAGCTGCACATATCTCGTTCTCAGGGCACACTCAGATTGTCTAAACTTCCGGTAGGCCAGCCCAGAGTTGCCCCTGGTAGCCACCGGCGGCTGACGAGTTGGACCAACACTCAAAGGATCACTGGCCCGGGGGGGTTTAAATAAGATGATCCTCGGGCTCCGGAAACCCAAGGGAAAAAGAGGCTAGGTGGCAAATGGTAAAACCAAGGTTGGGCATTGCTGTAAAAGCTTTAATCAAGGCGAACTATTAAGGGGTTCCCATTATAACCCAACCGCGTAAGGAACGCAAAATCCGGGAACATAACACCGATATGACGGAAACTAGGGCGGCAGGAGTGGAACAAAACACTAGGCGAGAGGCCGAGCCTTCCACCCTTTACCAAGTATATAGATGCTTTAAGATAACAAGATAATATAGTGATATCCCAACAAGTAAATAAAGGTTCCAACAAGGAACGGCCTCCAATCTTCACCTGCAACTAGCAACGCTATAAGAGGGGCTGAGCAAAGCGGTAACATAGCCAATCAACGGTTTGCTAGGACATGGTGGGTTAGAGGTTTGACATGGCAATTTGGGAGGCTTGAAAGCAAGTGGTAGGCATCGTAGCATTGGCATAGCAAAAGAGCGAGCAATCTAGCATAGCAAAGATAGTAGTGATTTTGAGGGTATGATCATCTTGCCTGCACAGTTGTCAGAGTTGACTGGATCCTCGAAAGAAAACTCAACGGGCTCCTCGTTAGCGAACTCGTCTCCCGGCTCTACCCAAACAAGACAAACAAGCAACAAGGACACAATCAACCATGTGCAAGGATCAACCAATATGATGCAAACATGGTATGCTATGCGGGATGCGATGCGGGATGCATATGCAAGATGTGACAAGGAATGCATGACCCTGGCCTCAACTTGGAAATCCAAGTGTGCCACCGGAAAGATGAGATGAAATCTCTTGAAAACAATATAAAGATCACCGGAATCGGAGTTACGGTTTGGAAATGGCAAGCAAAACAAATATGACACCGGTCTGCGATTTACAGCAAGTAGCCATCTAAATGCAATGAGATGAACATGCTACAGCACCCAAACATGGCATCAAAATACATGGCAAAGATGCATTCATGATGCTTAACAAAAGTCTAGCACTGAGCTACGGCCAATTCATACATTAACAGATTCAAACAAGCATGGCAAAAATGCATATGGCAAACAGATCTCAGACTTAGTGAAATTAACACTTGTCTAGAATTTCAGATCAGGTAGCCCTCTTCGGAGCAACAAAACTACATGCTACAGGACCTGAACATGGAAAAGTAAAGCATGGCATGGAGATACTCAAAGAGCTTAACAAAAGTCCCTTAATGACCTTGAGCCAAAAGGGATCATAAAATACAATTGCAAGCATGCGAACATGGCAAGAACATAATCAGATCTCAGACTTAGTGAAAACTGGAGCATGCTGATAACAGATATCAAGTAGGCATGTCTACGAGCTCGATGCACTCGCTACGGAGCAAGTCATGACAAACTAAGCATACACCCATCAAGAATACACAAAATTCAAGCTAGACATGGCAAGAACAATAGCATAGCATGCACGGGTCAACTACAACATCATCGGCAAAATTGCAAACAAGTTGACAATCTGCCCAGATTCACAAAGTAGCAAAAGTAGAGCTCGATTGACTCAAGCTAGGGTGCTCCATAATTGCAAACAAAGACTTGGATGGATAGAGCACTACAAGATTAACAAAACATCCTTACTGATCATCCTCAAAAGAGGCACGGATCACTCGGAAACAACATGAACATATGGCCATATGAAATAAACAGATCAAGGACTTGGTGAAATTACAAAGTCCCTGAAATCAGCACTAACAAGTGCACCACTTTGCAAGCTTGTGCTAGTCACCACACACATCACAAAAATACATGGGTTGCACCTCTGAAAAGATGGCAAAACCCTTAACAAAACATACGTAGAGCTCATGGGCATATCATGCACATAATAATCATGGCAAAAATGACAAATATGCAAATGGAGTAGTAGATCTGACAATTATCTCAAGTAGCCCTCTTCTAACAGCATTTCGGGCATCAAGATGAACTCAAATGAAAATGATGCGATGGAATGAAATGATGTACTCTCTGAGATGAACGGAGCTACGGATGCGGAGATATAGCATGACGAAGATGAGCACATGAGCTAGGGTTTGGGGATGAAAAAGTCAACCGAGAGTCTCCTCAGATCCAGATCCAGCGCGCGGATCGAGGCACGCCGGAGCACTGTTCACCGGCGCCGGAGTTGACGAGGGGAGGCGCAGGGCGAGGCCGGTCGCCAGCAGGGGCGCGGTCTCCGGCGCGGGCGAAGTCGCCGGAGCCACGAGGTGGCCACGGGCGGCTGGTGGCGCACCGGCCGGCGGGGACGGCGACAATGGCGCGCAGCGGCGGAGGTGGTCGGCGACGTCGACCACGGCGGTGCGGCGGCCCGGCGATGAGGCGAAGGGGCGGCGCGGCGAGGCTCTCAGGAGGAGGAGGCGGGGCCCGGGCGCGGCGCAGAGAGGGCCGGCCTTGGGCCTGGCGGGCTTTGGCGGTGGGAGGTGGCGCGGCGGGCCACGTGGCGGTCCGTGGGTGGCTGGCGGTGAAGCGGACAATGTCCATCGGCGCGGTTTTTGTCCGGCGGCGGCGGAGATCCGAAATTTTAGGGTTAGGACGGGGGAGATCCGGATTTGGAAATGGGGGAGGTATATATAGGCATAGAGGGAGCTAGGAGAGTCCAAATGAGGTGCGGTTTTCGGCCAAGCGATCGTGATCGAACGCTCTAGATGATGGAGCAGGTTTAGGTGGGTTTTGGGCCAAATTGGAGGGGTGTTGGTCTGCAACACACACGAGGCCTTTTCGGTCCCTCGGTTAACCGTTGGAGTATCAAACGAAGTCCAAATGATACGAAACTTGACAGGCGGTCTACCGGTAGTAAACCAAGGCCGCTTGGAAAGTCTCGGTCCAATCCGGAAATGTTTAATCCCCACACACAAAAGAAAGCTAGAAATGACCACCGGAGGAGAGCGAAGCGCCGGAATGCAAAACGGACAACGGGGAAAATGCTCGAATGCATGAGATGAACACGTATGCGAATGCAATGCACATGATGACATGATATGAGATGCATGACAACGACAACAACACACGGAGACAAAAACCCGAACCCGAGAAAATAAAATAACTTAACGCCAGAAACGGCAAGAGTTGGAGTACAAATTGGGAAAGTCATATCTGGGGTGTTACAACACTCCACCACTACGAAAGGATCTCGTCCCGAGATCTAGGACTGAAAGAACACCAGGTACTCAGAACGGAGGTGATCCTCGCGTTCCCAGGTAGCTTCACGGTCGGAATGATGTGACCACTTGACTTTGAGGAATTTGATTGACTTATTGCGAGTCTTGCGTTCTGTCTCTTCAAGAATAGCAACGGGGTGCTCACAATAGGAAAGATCTTCTTGGAGCTCAGTGTCCTCGAAGTTGGCGGTGCGGTCAGGAGTCTTGAAGCACTTTCGAAGCTGAGAGACATGGAACACATCATGAACATTTGCAAAGTTTGAAGGAAGCTCGAGTTGATAGGCGAGATCGCCTCTCTTGCTGACAATCTTGAAAGGTCCCACGTATCTAGGGGCAAGCTTCCCTTTGATACCGAAGCGACGAGTACCTTTCATAGGAGAGACGCGGAGGTAAACATGATCTTCGATCTTGAAAGCCAAATCACGGTGCTTACTATCATAGTAGCTCTTCTGGCGGGATTGGGCTGCTTTGAGGTTATCTCGAATGACTTTGCACATTTCCTCTGCCTCTGTGATTAAGTCATTTCCCAAAAGCTGGCGTTCACCGGTTTCAGACCAGTTGAGAAGGGTACGGCACTTCCTGCCATACATAATTTCAAATGGGGCCTTGCCCGAACTTGCTTGAAAATTGTTGTTGTAGGAGAATTCAGCATATGGAAGACAATCCTCCCACTTCATGCCGAAGGAGATCACACAAGCCCTGAGCATATCTTCAAGAATCTGGTTGACATGCTCGACTTGACCACTAGTTTGAGGATGGAAAGCTGTGCTGAAGCGGATGTTGGTGCCCATGGCCTTCTGAAAAAAAAACCAAAACTTGGAGGTAAAGATGCTGCCATGGTCTGAAGATATCACTTGAGGAATACCGTGCAGAGAGACAATCCGAGAGGTATAGAGTTCCGCCAATTGAGATGCAGTGATCGACTCTTTGATAGGCAGAAAGTGAGCCACTTTAGTGAGTTTGTCGATGACAACGAATATAGCATCATTGCCACGCTTGGACTTTGGAAACCCAGTCACGAAGTCCATCTCAATGTGGTCAAACTTCCATTCTGGAATGGAAAGAGGTTGGAGGAGACCAGCTGGCCTTTGGTGTTTTGCCTTCACTCTTCTGCAGACATCACATTCATTCACGAACTGAGCAATCTCGCGCTTCATTCGAGTCCACCAATAAGCCTGCTTGAGGTCCTGATACATCTTCGTACTCCCAGGGTGGATGGAGAGGAGAGAATTGTGAGCCTCGTTCATGATCACTTTACGGCGGTCACCTTTGGGTACAACAATACGATCCTCGAAGAAGAGAGTATCCTTGTCGTCAAGGCGGTAGCACTTGTACTTGGGTTGACTCTTGGCAATCCCAATCTTCACCTTTTTCACCATAGCATCAAGAAGCTGGGCTTGGCGAATCTGGTCTTCTAAGGTAGGAGATACTTGAAGGTTGGCGAGGAAACCTTGAGGAACAACTTGCAGATTAAGTTTGCGGAAAGCTTCACAAAGCTTAGGTTGATAAGGCTTGAGAATAAGACTGTTGCAATACGCCTTTCTGCTCAAAGCGTCAGCAATCACATTGGCCTTGCCTGGAGCATACTCGATACTCGGATTATACTCTTGAATCATTTCAACCCATGGAGTTTGCCTGAGGTTGAGATTAGGCTGAGTGAAGATGTACTTGAGACTCTTGTGATCAGTGAAAATGTCCACTTTTCTTCCCAATAAGAGATTTCTCCAAGTCAAAAGAGCATGCACAACTGCCGCCAACTCGAGATCATGAGTGGGGTAGTTCTTCTCATTGGGCTTCAACTGGCGAGAGGTATAAGCAACAACTTTCTTCTCTTGCATCAATACTGCGCCAAGACCTTGGAGAGAGGCATCACAAAAGACCTTGTACGGCTTGGATTCATCAGGCGGAGTCAGAACTGGAGCAGTGATCAATTTCTCTTTCAAAGTGTTGAAAGCAATGTCACACTCCGGAGACCAAATGTACTTGACGTGCTTCTGGAGAAGATTTGAGAGAGGCTTCGCGATCTTAGAAAAGTTTTCAACGAATCTTCGACAGTAGCTTGCGAGACCGAGGAAGCTACGGAGTTGCTTCACGTTCTGAGGAGGTTCCCAATTCACAATTGCAGTCACCTTCTCAGGATTCATGGCAATGCCCTTGGCAGAGATGATATGACCAAGATAAAGAACCTCATCGAGCCAAAATTCGCACTTGGAGAACTTGGCGTAGAACTGATGTTCCCTGAGCTTATCGAGTACCAAACGCAAGTGTTTGGCATGATCTTCCTTGTTCTTCGAGAAAACC
Organism: Triticum urartu; assembly: GCF_003073215.2. Classification (NCBI taxonomy): domain Eukaryota; kingdom Viridiplantae; phylum Streptophyta; class Magnoliopsida; order Poales; family Poaceae; genus Triticum; species Triticum urartu. Next base: position 717,674,609 of record NC_053023.1, on the reverse strand, counting down.
AGAATGTCGTCGAGATAGACCAAAACGAAGTCATTGGTGTAGGCGTTGAAGATGAAGTTCATCATGCAAGAGAACGTCGGAGGAGCGTTGACGAGGCCAAAAGACATGACGGTGTATTCATATGAACCATAGCTTGTTCTGAAAGCCGTCTTGGAATATCTTGCTCACGGATACGAATCTGAGGATAACCCATACAGAGATCAAGCTTGGAGAATACTTGGGCACCTTTGAGTTGTTCGAACAGCTCATTGATGTTGGGAAGTGGGTATTTGTTCTTGATGGTCTTCTTGTTCAATGGACGGTAATCAACACAAAGTCGGTGCGTTCCATCCTTCTTCACAAAAAGAACACCACAACCCCATGGAGAAGAACTAGGCCGGATGAGACCCATTCTCTCTTGAATATCGAGTTGCTTCTTCAGCTCCTTCAACTCTTCAGGTCCGAGCTTGTAAGGACGTTTGCAAACAGGTTCCGTGCCGGGCTCAAGATCAATAACGAATTCAACTGGCCGGTGCGGAGGCATTCCTGGAAGCTCTTCTGGAAAGACGTCTTGATATTCGCAAACGACTGGAATTTGCGAGATAGCATCCAGTTCACCCTTCTCATTGAGAGAAAACAGACGGATAGTATTATTCCGAGCAGCAAAGACAATTACATCCTTAGACGAATGAGTCAATTGAATCTGCCTGGCTGCACAATCAAGCTGAGCCTTGTGCTTAGAAAGCCAATCCATTCCGAGAATAAGATCAATATTCGAGTTACCAAGGATCATTGGAGAAGCCAGAAACTTGAAATCACCCATCGAGATAGAAATATCCGGAACCTCGTAGTTAGTGAGCAAACATCTACTTGGAGAGACAACTGCTAATGGCTTATGCATAACTTCCGAAAACCACCCATGCTTAGATGCAAAAGGTCTCGAGATAAAACAATGCGATGCACCAGTGTCAAAAAGAACTTTTGCAGGAACATCGTTAACAAGAAGGTTACCCATGATGACATCTGATGAATCCTCTGCCTGAGCTGCATTCACCATATTGACCTTGGCGTACTTGGGGTTATGCTTGACCACAGCTGTACTTGCCAATCTGACAGGAGGAGGAGGAAGACGCCTCTGGTTGAAGCACTTGTTGGCATAGTGACCCTTCTGTTGGCACTTGTTGCACGTGACCTCTGAAAGCGGACGGTGATATGGAGCACTCGATCTTGGAGCTTGAGATGAAGTCTTGTTCTGAAAGCCAGGGTTGGGTGGGTGGGAAGATCCACTGCCACCTTTGCTCTTCTGCTGATACGGCTGACGGAACGGAGGAGGAGGAAGCCAATACTTCTGCTGCTTGGCCACTTGAGTAGAGGAAGAAGGAGTAATATCTCTGACTCTCTTCTTGGAAGCATCACACCTCAATTGAGCAGCCTCTTGCTTCAATGCCATGTTGTAGAACTCATCGTACCTCAAGGGCTCAAAGAGAACAAGAGCTAGCTGAACTTCTTCTCTGAGACCACCCTTGAACTGGTATATCATGCTCTCCTCATCAGGGACGTCCTGCTTGGCAAAGCGGGCGAGCTTCTGAAACAACTTGTTGTAGTCATAGACAGACAAAGAGCCTTGCTTCAGGTTGCGGAATTCCTCACGCTTGCTTTCAACCATGCTCTGAGGGATATGGTGAGCTCTGAAATCTTGACGGAATTCATCCCAAGTGATAACACGTCCACCTCTGGAGTCCTTGTACTGCTGGAACCATACTGCAGCTTGATCTTTGAGTTGGAAGGAAGCGAACTTGAGAAAGTCCTCAGGTCTGACGTTACTGCACTCGAAATGCTTGCACAGATCCACAAGCCAATCGTCAGCATCGGTTGCCTCAACACAATTGCTGAAAGTCTTTGGCCCGTTAGCAAGGAACTGGTTGAGTGTAGCAGAGTGATTCTGATTGTTGCCTTGGTTCCCTTGGTTGCCTTGATTGCGCTCTTGAAGAATTTGCATGATCAACTGTGTGTTTGCATTGGTTGCGGCCATCACAGCTTGCCATGCCTCCGGAGGAGGGGAGGTGGTGGCAGATCTTGATTCTGATTCTGAATGGTGCTCTTAGCGGGAGCCATCCTGAGGAGGTTGACCACCATTAGCACATAGACAGATAAATGGAGCTGAATCCAACGGACTAAAAATTGCAACATATAGTCTTCACATCCGAACAAAATGAATGAATGCATTCCTCTTGAAATGGTCACATATCCATAAATTGAGAAGCCACTTAGAATTAAGGTAGAGAAATAAATCAACAAGGTACGGATCAAGAACGAATAATCGGTAAGAAATCCCAATCTCAAACCAATATCCGTGGAAGAAGAACTAGAGCTACGAGAATTCCCACCTATGAAACTCCCGAACCTTTCCGGTTATGCAATCAGGTGTTGGGGATACAGGGGAAGCATAATATCTCACCCAAATCTAGCAAATCCTACATCCAGCTGTATCCATCCTTCAACCCATAACCAAGAAAAACTTCGGAAACCATCTACCTCAACCTTCGAAAAGCATCCGTTATACAAGTTATGGCGATACTCCCGAACTCCTGCCCCAGTACTGGGTGGCGTCGAGGTTATCTCACCAACGAACTGCATAAAAGAGATTTTCGATGTCGGCGTACTAAACTCAGGTATTCCAGAACTGCAACGATAAAATTATGACGACAACACCTCAGAGCTCAACTCCCCGGGACACTTCCACAAAACCCCTGACAGGAGGCACCAAGACAATGTTCTCATCATAAAACCATTGGAACGATTCCAAGATACCCGCGTGATCCTAAAATTTTTTTTAGTGAAATTTGAGAAGAGAAGAGTCAAAACTCTACGTCAGGATGCCTTACCAGAGCGATGAGGAGACTGGGAAGTAAAAAGAATTCCTAAACTCTCTGATATATAATTCCTAAACGACTCAAAACATTTTTCTAGACACAACTCGGCCGCTAAAAACGACCAAGCAATGGGGCTCCTAAGGTCGGGGAAGGCTCTGATTACCAACTTGTAACACCCTCAATGCGACTATAGCTCCCACGTGTCGAGGCACGACTTAGAGACATAATCGCATTAAAGGCATATGTCGCAAGTAAGGTAATCTTTACAACATCCCATGTAATATAATAATAAAGGGGAGATAACATACTTGGCTTACACTCGCCACGTCAACCAAAGTACATAAATAACATTACATCAACCATACACTCATGGCCCGACTACGGCGCCAAAATAAAAGATAACCCAACATGCGACACGGCCCCGATCACCCCCAACTGGGCACCACTACTGATCGTCAGGAAAGGAAACATAGTATCGCTGAGAGTCTTCGTCGAACTCCCACTTGAGCTCAAGCGCGTCACCTGGAGCGGAATCATCAGGCCCTGCATCTGGTGTAATAGTAATCTGTGAGCCACAGGGACTCAGAAATCTCGCACCCTCGCGATCAAGACTATTTAAGCTAATAGGTAAGGCAAGGTAAATATAAGTGGAGCTGCAGCAAGCGACTAGCATATATGGTGGCTAACCTGTTTGCAAAAGAGAGCGAGAAGAGGAGGCAAAGCGCGAGCGAGAAACTAGAGAGCAACCTGCGCAAACATTACTCCAACACCGTGTCCACTTCCCGGACTCCGCCGAGAAGAGGCCATCACGATAACACACTCAGTTGATTCATTTTAATTAAGTTAAGGTTCAAGTTATCTACAACCGGACATTAACAAATTCCCATCTGCCCATAACCGCGAGCACGGCTTTCGAAAGTTCAAATCCCTGCAGGGGAGTCCCAACTTAGCCCATGACAAGCTCTCACGGTCAACGAAGGAATAGACCTCCTCCCGAGACGTTCCGATCAGACTCGGTACCTCGGTTCTTCAAGACACTTCGACAGGTTAAAACAAATCCAGCAACACCGCCCGAATGTGCCGACAAATCCCGATAGGAGCTGCACATATCTCGTTCTCAGGGCACACTCAGATTGTCTAAACTTCCGGTAGGCCAGCCCAGAGTTGCCCCTGGTAGCCACCGGCGGCTAACGAGTTGGACCAACACTCAAAGGAGCACTGGCCCGGGGGGGTTTAAATAAGATGACCCTCGGGCTCCAGAAACCCAAGGGAAAAAGAGGCTAGGTGGCAAATGGTAAAACCAAGGTTGGGCATTGCTGGAAAAGCTTTAATCAAGGCGAACTATCAAGGGGTTCCCATTATAACCCAACCACGTAAGGAACGCAAAATCTGGGAACATAACACCGATATGACGGAAACTAGGGCGGCAAGAGTGGAACAAAACACTAGGCGAGAGGCCGAGCCTTCCACCCTTTACCAAGTATATAGATGCATTAAGATAAATATCCCAACAAGTAAATAAAGGTTCCAACAAGGAACGGCCTCCAATCTTCACCTGCAACTAGCAACGCTATAAGAGGGGCTGAGCAAAGCGGTAACATAGCCAATCAATGGTTTGCTAGGACATGGTGGGTTAGAGGTTTGACATGGCAATTTGGGAGGCTTGAAAGCAAGTGGTAGGCATCGTAGCATTGGCATAGCAAAAGAGCGAGCAATCTAGCATAGCAAAGATAGTAGTGATTTCGAGGGTATGATCATCTTGCCTGCACAGTTGTCAGAGTTGACTGGATCCTCGAAAGCAAACTCAACGGGCTCCTCGTTAGCGAACTCGTCTCCCGGCTCTACCCAAACAAGACAAACAAGCAACAAGGACACAATCAACCACGTGCAAGGATCAACCAATATGATGCAAACATGATATGCTATGCGGGATGCATATGCAAGATGTGACAAGGAATGCATGACCCTGGCCTCAACTTGGAAATCCAAGTGTGCCACTGGAAATATGATATGAAATCGCTTGAAAACGATATAAAGATCACCAGAATCGGAGTTACGGTTTGGAAATGGCAAGCAAAACAAATATGACACCGGTCTGCGATTTACAGCAAGTAGCCATCTAAATGCAATGAGATGAACATGCTACAGCACCCAAACATGGCATCAAAATACATGGCAAGGATGCATTCATGATGCTTAACAAAAGTCTAGCACTGAGCTACGGCCAATTCATACATTAACAGGTTCAAACAAGCATGGCAAAAATGCATATGGCAAACAGATCTCAGACTTAGTGAAATTAACACTTGTCTGGAATTTCAGATCAGGTAGCCCTCTTCGGAGCAACAAAACTACATGCTACAGGACCTGAACATGGCAAAGTAAAGAATGGCATGGAGCTACTCAAAGAGCTTAACAAAAGTCCCTTAACGACCTTGAGCCAAAAGGGATCAGAAAATACAATTGCAAGCATGCGAACATGGCAAGAACATAATCAGATCTCATACTTAGTGAAAACTGGAGCATGCTGATAACAGATATCAAGTAGGCATGTTTACGAGCTCGATGCACTCACTACGGAGCAAGTCATGACAAACTAATCATACACCCGTCAAGAATACACAAAATGCAAGCTAGACATGGCAAGAACAATAGCATAGTATGCACGGGTCAACTACAACATCATCGGCAAAATTGCAAACAAGTTGACAATCTGCCCAGATTCACAAAGTAGCAAAAGTAGAGCTCGATTGACTCAAGCTAGGGTGCTCCATACTTGCAAACAAAGACATGGATGGATAGAGCACTACAATATTAACAAAACATCCTTACTGATCATCCTCAAAAGAGGCACGGATCACTCGGAAACAACATGAACATATGGCCATATGAAATAAACAGATCAAGGACTTAGTGAAATTACAAAGTCCCTGAAATCAGCACTAACAAGTGCACCACTTTGCAAGCTTGTGCTAGTCACCACACACATCACAAAAATACATGGGTTGCACCTCTGAAAAGATGGCAAAACCCTTAACAAAACATATGTAGAGCTCATGGGCATATCATGCACATAATAATCATGGCAAAAATGACAAATATGCAAATGGAGTAGCAGATCTGACAATTATCTCAAGTAGCCCTCTTCTAACAGCATTTCGGGCATCAAGATGAACTCAAATGAAAATGATGCAATGGAATGAAATGATGTACTCTCTGAGATGAACATTTTGATATGATATATGCCACAAACGGAGCTTCGGATGCGGAGATATAGCATGACGAAGATGAGCACATGAGCTAGGGTTTGGGGATGAAAAGGTCAACCGAGAGTCTCCTTAGATCCAGATCCAGCGCGCGGATCGAGGCACGCCGGAGCACTGTTCACCGGCGCCGGAGTTGACAAGGGGAGGCGCGGGGCGAGGCCGGTCGCCGGCGGGGGCGCGGTCTCCGGCGCGGGCGAAGTCGCCGGAGCGACGAGGTGGCCGCGGGCGGCTGGTGGCGCACCGGCCGGCGGGGACGGCGACAATGGCGCGCGGTGGTGGAGGTGGTCGGCGACGTCAACCACGGCGGCGCGGCGGCCCGGCGACGAGGCGAAGGGGCGGCGCGGCGAGGCTCTCGGGAGGAGGAGGCGGGGCCCGGGCGCGGCGCGGAGAGGGCCGGCCTTGGGCCCGGCGGGCTTCGGTGGTGGGAGTCGGCGCGGCGGGCCACGTGGCGGTCCGTGGGTGGCTGGCGGTGAAGCGGACAATGTCCGTCGGCGTGGTTTTTGTCCGGCGGCGGCGGAGATCCGAAATTTTAGGGTTAGGACGGGGGAGATCCGGATTTGGAAATGGGGGAGGTATATATAGGCATAGAGGGAGCTAGGAGAGTCCAAATGAGGTGCGGTTTTCGGCCACGCGATCATGATCGAACGCTCTAGATGATGGAGCAGGTTTAGGTGGGTTTTGGGCCAAATTGGAGGGGTGTTGGGCTGCAACACACACGAGGCCTTTTCGGTCCCTCGGTTAACCGTTGGAGTATCAAACGAAGTCCAAATGATACGAAACTTGTCAGGCGGTCTACCAGTAGTAAACCAAGGCCGCTTGGCAAGTCTCGGTCCAATCCGGAAATGTTTAATCCCCACACATGAAAGAAATCTAGAAATGACCACCGGAGGAGAACGAAGCGCCGGAATGCAAAACGGACAACGGGGAAAATGCTCGAATGCATGAGATGAACACTTATGCGAATGCAATGCACATGATGACATGATATGAGATGCATGACAACGACAACAACACACGGAGACAAAAACCCGAACCCGAGAAAATAAAATAACTTAACGCCGGAAACGGCAAGAGTTGGAGTACAAATTGGGAAAGTCATATCCGGGGTGTTACACTGCCGCCGCGACGAAGCGGCAGGCTGAGGAGGCCGCACGCCGCCAATCGGCGGTGTTCATCACCCCGTTGAACTCTGCGCCGCCGCCTCCGGAGTTCACGGGGCAGACTGGGGAAGCTGGCAGCGAGAGCCCCGCCATGGAGAGGGAAGGCGGCGACCCTTCTACGCCGGACGTGATCGTTCCGCCGCCGCCTCCGCCGCCGTCTGAGGGAGCGCAAGGCAAGCAGCCAGTGGACCCTCCGGTGCCGCCGACCGAAGACGAGGCCGTGGCGAGGTTACTCCTCCAAGTCGGCCCGCCGACGCGCCGCCATCTGGAGAAGGCGACTTCGGCACCCCGCCCCCTGGAGGCCGTCACCGCCAGCTCGGCGATCCCAGACGCCGAAGCGACAAGCGCTACGCCCATTGGGTGGGTGCGAGGAGGCGGCACAGGGCCCCTGAACTAGGCGCTTCTGGATGTCTAGGCGAAGCTTCGTGCCGAGGGCGACGCTCTCCAGAATTGCACCAAGGCGTACCTGGCATCGCGGGCAACCGTCCGGGTATGTTTTTTTCCTTTGGTCCTTGTTTCCTTGTTCCTCTTTGTGGGGGGGCGCCAGTGCACCCACTGGGTGTAGTCCCCAAGTTTCGGGCTGGCTGCTAAGCAGACGGCCCGGAACTCCAATTGATGAACTCTCGGTATTAATTTTTTGTCTAAAATGCTTGACACAGGATTACCACAACCTCCGCGTCACTGCCTTCAACCGTAATGTTGAAGAGCTGGGTAAGCGGACCGCCTATTTGTCGGAGAGCTAGAGTAAGTCTTTTTCCTTCTTTGCGGGGGCGCGCTGGCGCACCCGCGGGCTGTAGTCCCCGAGATTCGGGCCGACTGCTGAGCAGTCGGGCCGGATCTCCCCGGCGATCTTCTTTATTGATGACTTAACGTCTTCTTTCTTTCTTCTTTTCAGGAGCCAATGCTGCTCTTCAACAGCAGCTGAGCGAAGCCAACTCCGCATTGCGCACCAAAGGGGAGGAGTGCAGCAAGCTCGCCACGGAGCGCGATCTGCTGGCCACTCAATTGGCAGAGCAGAAGGAGCTGCTTGTGAAGACACAGAGGGAGGCGGAAGAGACGGAGACCGCCCTCCTGGCCGAGTTCGCGAGCGAGCGCTTTTCCTGGTCTGACAAGGAGGCGATGCTAGCCTCCGGCTTCCATGAGATTGAAGACATCGTTGATGGTGAGTTTCTTTACTTTCTGCCGATTATAAGTCATGCCGACTCCTGGTTTTTGACTTGCTTCTTCATTTCTTCCATCTTGGCAGACTTCTTTCCTGGGCACTCGCAAGCCGCCATCCAAGCCATCGAGGCTGATCGTGACGGTCGGAGGGCGGAGGGCGCAGAGATCGCCGCCGACGCCCCCCGAACCCTTGACGAGCACATCCTGAGCATCGAGGCTCGCCTTCGGCCGACTCACCGGATGTTGCGCCGGCTTCAGCGTGTCGGTGCCCAGGCGATTGCCGCCCTGTGGCCGGACATGCAGGCTCCGCGCACCCCCAGCCTGACGGCCGACTGGCTAGAGGTTGCGACTTGTCGTCTTGAGGCCTGGAAGGGTTCTTCGGCCCGAGCTGGAGTGCGCCGGGCCTCGGAGTTCGTCAAGGCGTGGTATCCGGGGCTGGATCTAGACTGGCTGGCCACGCTTCGGTCGGAGGCCCAGCCGGAGCTGGCAGCTGCGGAAGACGCCCTCGTCAAGCGTGCTACGGCGTTCACCGAGTACACCGACACCAGCATCTTCATCCCCGAGCGGTCTGAAGACGGCGAGGAGGTACCGCCGGAGTGGTTTGGGATGAACCCAGACTACGGCGAGGACTCGGCGGAGGTGATTGGCTCCAGCGTCGAGGAGGAAGGCGAGGCGGAGGACGGAGGCGAGATGGAGGCACCAGAAGACGGAGCAGACGGCCAGCTTCAGCTCGACCGCGCCTCCAGCAACGAGCCGCGTGCGACCGACCCGACTTCCACCGGAGGCGATCAAACCAAGACTAGCCAGCCGGCCGCCCCGACGCCTGACGCTGCCGCCTCGTCCGACCCTCTGAATCCGTCAGCTGCTTCCTAAGCTGCCGCTTTACCTTTATTTTATCTGCTTCAGTAGTCTTTGAAGAACTTCTTAATTCGCACAATTCCACCCACGGGGTGTATTTTGAACTTCTGCTCGAAGATTCGGCCAAGGGCTTATGCTATGTAAATATATTTATCCGAGTTCTATCTTTTCTTGCTCATTGCTCTTTTGGCTTTTTTCCTTTGCTGCTTTCTCTTAGTTTCCTGCCTTGCCAATCGGACAGCCGCTCTGCGGACTGCCGCTGGATCAAATGCTTGGCTACTTTGGGAAGGCAAGTACTTAGCCGTTTTTAAGAGTTTTTGAGCAAGTTGAATAGGAGGCGGCAATCCGACTACTCGAGAGTCGGTTTGCAAAAAGGCTGGAAGCCGTCTTGAGCTATGTTTTATGCTTTGAGTCCTTAGCCATTTTTCATGCGAATGCCCATTCTACCTTACTTCTGCCCACCGTACAGTCGCTCTGCGAGCTGCGGCTTCTGACAGGAGACGGTTTAGGCGTTTACACACTACTTGTCCGACTACAGGAAGCATTTCATAGTGCAAGGCGGCAAGTCCCCGGGCCGACTTGTCGAGCGCGGTGCCAAACGACATAAAAAGGAGTAACATACTTGCAGGCATAATTTTTATCATACAGATGTAAGTGCATCTAGTGCCACCCCTAGTTGGTTTTGGAGTATTGACGACAAACCTAGTTGAGGGACTAATGTGTTTGTGAGAATTGCAGGATAACACAGGTAGAAGTCCCTCATTGATTCGGTTTTACTACCAGAGATGACCCCTAAAAATGTATGAAGACATTGAAGTCAAAGGTGGTATATGAAGATATTCACATTGAAGACTATGACAAAAGAAGACACGATATGAAGCCTATGGAGCTCGAAGACTTAGATCTTTCGTAGTTCTTTTTCTTTTGTGTTGAGTCATAGGAACCACCGTACTGTTAAGTGGGGTCCAGGAGAACCAGTCAGAATGACTGAAGTGATGCCTAAACCAAAAACCTATGTCTTCGAGTGAAGACAATGAGAGCGAATCTTGTCTAGAGCCGGACAAGTCAGCTTTGCTTGTAGCCCAAGTAAAGTTGCCATGAGAGTTTGAAATCTGACCGTTGAGACACATGTCAGTTCCTTAGTGACCCAAGGTCATTTCGGACAAATCAGGTCGGGTTGCCAAGTGGCTATAAATAGCCCACCCCCTACAACCATAAATGGTTGGCTGCTCAGATTTCAGTGCACGGCTTTTGTCGTTTGAGAGCAACCCACCTCGAAGCCTTTGAGAGAAAATTCCTAGCGAGGAGAAAAGCCCTAACCACCCAGAGCCAGAGAACATTGGGCATCACTTAAGTCTTCTTGTCTGTGTGATCTGAAGACTTATTACACTTGAGGACTGTGAATCCTCCAGACGGTTAGGCGTCGCGTTCAGAGCATCCAAGAGACATTGTGGATTGCCAGTGAACGAAGTCTGTGAAGGTTTGGGAGTCTACCTTGAAGACTTACCAGAGTGATTGGGCGAGGACTATGTGACCTTAACTCAAGGAGAATACGGTGAGGACTTGGTGTCCTGAGCTGCGTGTTCAGGACTGGGTGTCCGGGACTGTGTGTCCTAAGGTTAAATACCTAGCCGCTCCAACCAGACATACAGTTGTCACAGCAACTGGAACTGGTCCAACACATCATTGTCTTCAACGAGTCACTGGTTTCATCTTCACTTCCTTTTTCTTACTGTTACTCATTGTGAAGCCATTGCTTGCTTGCTCTATCTTTTGTCTTCACAACGTGAATGTATGATTTGTTTGGCTTCATAACTTCTTCCCACCTGATCCTTATTACACTGCAGCTGTTTGTCATTGCGCTTTCACTTTATTGAATACTTGACCATAGCTGGCCTAGTGTAATCTAACTTTCGCTGCATAATAATAGGCATAATCTTCTCTGTTTGTCTTCATAACTCCCACGTTTTGAAGACTTTCATAAAATTCGCCTATTCACCCCCCCTCTAGTCGATATAACGCACTTTCAATTGGTATCAGAGCAAGGTGCTCCCTTGTTCTGTGTGATTCGGTTTAACCACCTGGAGTTTTAGCTATGTCGACTGCAGGGATAATTAAAGTCTCCGCTGCGTGCCCCGTCTTTGATGGAACTGAATATCCCTACTGGAAGAATAAGATGCGTATGCATCTTGAAGCCATTGACGTCGACCTATGGTATGTCGTCGAGAACGGCGTTCCCAGGGCTGGAGAAGGTGTCACTGCTACTGATGTCAAGAAATTCGTTCAACTGGACTCTACTACCAAGAATATCATCTGTGGACATCTGACCAAGGGACAGTATGGCCGTGTGAGTGCTTTGAAGACATCCAAGCTGGTCTGAGACTGGCTCTCCAAGGTCAATGAAGGCATCTCAACCCAGAGAGATCAAAGAATCAGTGTCCTTCGCAATCTCTTCAACCGCTTCAAGCGAAATGACAATGAGAATGTCCAGCACACATTTGACCGACTCACTGACATCACAAATGAGCTTCAAGCCCTCGGCGCCACTGAGATTACCAAACACGAAGTCGTGAAGACGCTGCTGAGATCACTTGATAGTTCGTTTGACATCCTGGCCCTGATGATCCAAGAACGTCCTGATTTCAAGACACTCGATCCGTCTGACATACTTGAGAGGCTCAATACAGGTGAGTTTCAGCTTTCGGAGAAAAGAGATATCTACGGTCCAAACTATGGGCGAACTTGTGCCTTGAAGGCAAAAGCTGTTTCCTCGTCTGAAGAAGAATCTGACAGCAGTTCTGATGATCCTGAAGACATTGGAAGGGAACTTGCAATGCTAGTGAAGAAGTTCCAAAAATTCACCAAGAAGAAAGGCTTCAGAAAGTCTTCACAATCAAGCTCAAGGAATAATGAAGCTTCTGCTCATGACTACAAGAAGAAAACATGCCACAAGTGCAAGAAAACTGGACACTTCATCTCTGAGTGTCCACAGTGGGACAATGAGAACAGAAAGAAGAAGAAGAAGAGCAAGGAATATGACTCAGACGACAAGAAGAAGAAGAAATACACAAAGTCTTCTTGCAAGTCTTCATCAAAGTCTTCATCACACAAGAAGAGCTCACCTGGCAAGGCACGTGCGTTTGTTGGCAAGGAAATGGATTCAGAGGAGGAGTCCGCTTCTGAGGAGGCAGAGGTGGAGTCTGAGGAGGAGTCTGAATCTGGCATTGCAAGTCTGGCTACAGCATACGTCGCCAAGTCCATCTTCAACACTGAAGACAATGACTTCATCACCGACACCGATGCAAATAACAAGGACTACTCCACTCCTACCTACTGCTTCATGGCACGCGGTGCCAAGGTAAACAAACGCACTACTCACTATCAAACATCTAGTGACGATGACTCTGATTATGATTCAAAACCCAGTAACAAAACACTTGCTAAAATTGCAACTGAACAACAGAAAGCCATGGAACATATTCAAAAACTTTTAGACAGAAGCGATGATCTGTTGGGTGCTGAAATGACTCGATCTGAATCCTTAATTGAAGACATAAAAAATCTTCATGTTAAGTATCAGGAACTTGAAGATCGTCATGATACTCTCTCAACAACTCATGAAAAGCTTTCCTATGATTATCTTCAAAGGAAGCAAGAACTTGAGAAATTGAGAGCGGCTCATGAAGATCTTCAAAAGGAAAACGAGTCACTTCGCGTCGAACAGATCAGTTCCGCTCAGGAAGGATTTGAACCACCATGTCTTAAATGCATTGAGCGTGATAATGCTACTTCTGTTGCTGAATGTTCCACTGCTACTGCTGTTGCAATAGCTTCAACTGTTGATGTGGTAACTAACCCCTCTGCTGAGGATGCCACTGCTATTGCTGATGAGAATGCTAGGTTGAAGACATTGCTTGAAACAGGGATGTACAAAAGCCTTAAAGGGCATCAGACGCTATGTGATGTCTTGAAAAAGCAGATTCTGAACCGAAACCCTAGGAAAGAGGGTGTAGGGTTCGTAAGGAAAATGAATGCAGATGGCTCTTACTGGAAACCTGAGCAGTACCCCAAAACCAAGTGGGTCGCTGCAAAGGAACCTTCAGCAGATCCATCCAATTTATCTGGCTTCACCTGTGCTAACCCCATTATCATTGATGAATCCTTTGATGCAAACTATGTACTGTTTAAAAATCAGAATGGTGTAGTGTTTGCCAGGTACATTGGTACTAACTATAGGAATGGACCGCCTATGAAGAAGATCTGGGTTCCGAAAAAGTGTCTGGAAAATCTTCCTGTGAATGTCTTCATGACACCTCACGTGAAGAAGACAAACCTCAGTCCAAAGGCTTCATGCAGACAGAGGACTCACCTGAGTCACACTAACGCAAATGTTTTGCAGGGAAATCATACTCAGGCATATGAATATGAGAGCGGTTCATCAAACCGTCATGTTCATATGACCAAAAACTATTCTGCCTATTCTTATGAGTACTATTGTCCGCCTGCTAGATTGTTTGCTAGGGCTCCAAAACCAAAATTCTCAAATGCTGCACTTAGACTTATTGCTTCTAAGCCACCCTTGATGTGGGTGGTTAAGAAAGCTTAACTCTCTTTTGCAGGGAAAGGTCTCCAGCAGAAAAACAAAATCTTCTGACGCTATTGCTGGGAACCTTAAAAATCTTGTAGGGCGCAAGATAAAATGCCCGAATGGCATCATTATGTACTTCGTTCCTGAATCGCATGCTACTCTCCCTATTAGTCCTAATCTGGATCTAAGTTTTCATAACCCACTGGTTCGTCAAATGTTTTTGCTTCACAATTCTCTTCGTGAAGCCTATCCCCCTAACTGCACTGTAGGGTACGACACCAGCGTCTTCAAAGTCTTCAGAATGGATTATTGACAGTGGGTGTACAAATCACATGACTGGCAAAAGAAGCCTTCTTATGGACTCAACCTTACGTCCATCCGACAAGAGCCACATCACATTTGCTGACACTGGTAAAAGTAAGGTATTGGGTCTAGGTAGAGTTGCAATCTCAAAGGATCAACACATGGATAAAGTCATGCTTGTTGAATCCCTTGGTTTCAACTTAATGTCTGTCTCAATGCTTTGCGATTTGAACATGGTCGTAATATTTGGAAAATATCGTTGCCTGGTACTAATGGAATCTGACAAGTCTCTAGTGTTTGAAGGGTATCGGAAAGATGATTTGTATGTGGTAGATTTCTCAGCAGGGCCACAACTTGCAGTATGTCTTCTTGCAAAAGCTTCAGAATGCTGGCTTTGGCATCGGAGGCTTGGGCATGCTGGCATAAGGAACCTCCACACCCTTGCGAAGAAGAAACATGTCATAGGCATCGAGGGCGTCAAGTTCAAGAAAGATCACTTGTGCGGTGCCTGTGAAGCAGGGAAGATGACGAGGGCAAAACATCCCTCGAAGACAATCATGACCACTACTCGACCCTTCGAACTGCTTCACATGGATCTTTTTGGTCCCACTCACTACTCAACTTTTACTACTACTGCTTGCCTCTATGGCTTTGTCATTGTTGATGATTACTCTAGATATACTTGGGTGCACATAATCCTTTACAAGACTGAAGTGCAGGATGTCTTCAGACGCTTCGCCAATCGAGCTATGAACAATTATGGCGCCAAGATAAAGCACATCAGAAGTGACAATGGCACTGAATTCAAGAACACTGGCCTTGATACATATCTTGATACCTTGGGCATCACACATGAATTCTCAGCTCCGTACACGCCACAGCAGAATGGCGTCGTCGAACGCAAGAACAGAACACTCATAGAGATGGCCAGAACGATGCTAGATGAATACAAGACTCCAAGAAAATTCTGGACTGAAGCCATCGACACTGCATGCCATACAATCAATCGTGTTTATCTTCACAAGCTTCTGAACAAGACATCTTATGAGCTCCTTACTGGCAAAAAGCCAAATGTCAGTTACTTCAGAGTATTTGGCGCAAGGTGCTGGATCAAGGACCCACATCACACCTCAAAATTTGCACCAAAAGCACATGAGGGTTTTATGCTTGGATATGGAAAGGATTCGCACTCCTACAGAGTCTTCAATCTCTTTCATTACAAAGTGGTTGAAACAGTGGATGTGCGGTTCGATGAGACCAACGGATCACAAAGAGATCAACTGCCAAGTGTGCTAGATGAAGTTCCGTCCAGTGAATCAATCAAGCTAATGGGAACTGGAGAGATTATACCTTCTGAAGCTCATCCTGAAGAAGAACTTATCATTTCAGCACCTGATCAACATGAAGACATTACTCAGCCTGAAGACATTCCTTCCAACAACGACAGTGAACAGCAAGAGCAAAGTCTTCGCCCTGTACATCCTCGCGTTGCCAATGAAGTGCAGATTGAAAGAATAATTGATAGCATCAATGCACCTGGTCCACTCACTCGTTCAAGGGCAACTCAGCTAGCAAATTTCTGTGGGCACTTCGCATTCGTCTCAATATAAGAACCCAAGAAAGTTGAAGAGGCCTTCATGGAACCTGAATGGATTCAAGCTATGCAAGAAGAGCTTCAACAGTTTGAGCTGAATAATGTATGGGAACTGGTTAAGCGTCCTGATCCATGGAAGCACAATATAATAGGCACCAAATGGATTTACCGCAACAAGCAAGATGAGCATGGTCAAGTTGTCAGAAACAAAGCTCGTCTCGTTGCTCAAGGATATACTCAAGTGGAAGGCATTGACTTCGATGAAACATTTGCTCCTGTGGCTAGGCTTGAAGCCATACGCATACTGCTGGCCTATGCAAATCATCATAACATTCTTCTATATCAAATGGATGTGAAGAGTGCCTTTCTCAACGGCAAGATTGAAGAAGAAGTGTATGTATGGCCTCAAACAAGCCCCTAGGGCCTGGTATGACACACTCAAATACTTCCTGAAGAGCAAAGGCTTCATACCTGGTTCCCTAGATCCCACTCTTTTCACGAAGACATATGATGGTGAACTGTTTGTGTGCCAAATATATGTGGATGACATTATCTTCGGCTGCACCAATCAGAAGTACAGTGAAGAGTTTGGATATATGATGCAAGAGCAATATCAGATGTCCATGATGGGGGAGCTGAAGTTCTTCCTTGGTCTTCAAATACGACAACAACGCAATGGCATCTTCATATCTCAAGAGAAGTATCTCAAAGATTGCCTGAAGAAGTTCGGTATGCAAGACTGCAAAGGCTTCACAACACCAATGTTAGCCAAACATCATCTGGGTCCTGACGACAATGGTAAAGAGTTCGATCAAAAGGTATACCGCTCCATGATTGGTTCTTTACTTTATCTATGTGCATCTAGGCCAGATATTATGCTTAGTGTTTGCATGTGTGCTCGATTTCAAGCGGCACCAAAGGAGTTGCATCACTTGGCTGTGAAGCGAATTCTTCGATATTTGGCTCACACCCCAACTCTAGGATTATGGTATCCAAAGGGCTTAGAGTTTGATTTAGTTGGATTCTCGGATGGTGATTATGCTGGTGACAAAGTTGATCACAAGTCTACATCAGGCACATGTCACTTTCTGGGACGATCACTTGTATGTTGGTCTTCAAAGAAGCAGAACTGTGTATCTCTCTCCACTGCTGAATCTAAATACATTGCTGCTGGATCTTGCTGCGCTCAGCTTCTGTGGATGAAGCAAACACTCAAGGACTATGGAATTCATCTGAAGCAAGTGCCACTTTACTGCGACAACGAAAGCGCCATCAAGATTGCCAACAACCCAGTTTAGCACTCGAAGACAAAGCACATTGAAATTTGTCATCACTTTCTCAGAGATCATGTTGTGAAGGAAGACATTGATATCATACACATCAACACTGAAGAGCAATTGGCTGATATCTTCACCAAGCCCTTGGATGAGAAGAGGTTTTGCAAGTTACGATGTGAGCTAAATATCCTGGAATCCTCAAATGTCCTGTGATCAGGCACACATCCTAACCCTTATGCATATTGATGACTTAGATGTGCAACACACGAATTGAAGTATATCTTCAATCAATGAAGACATACATTCTAAGTGTGAATACATTAATGTGGAATTTGACTTCGGAGCGCCACGATAATTGTGCGCCGTGTCTGGGTCTAATACTTCCTATACGGTGGGTAACGCCACCACCAAACGTTCTATTTTGAAGTGTTTCACTCATGGCGTTACCTTGCAATGTCTTCACATTTGGTTTGGCTTCGAACTCAACATATTTTCATGATTATCTTCACTATGTTGACTATAGATATATATATATATATATGCTAGTGTTCTGTCCTCTACAACATTCACTTATAGTTGTGTCTTCGTGTTGTATCTTTTGAACTAAGTGAATGTGATCGGACCCCAACTACTCTATGCTTTCTATCTCAAACTCTATCTCTTCAAGTCATATGCATTCTATCGAAACTGTCGAATGTCTTCACTGCGTCCTTGTCAGCACAAGATACAGAGACAACCATTAAGTCCGTTTTCAATGCTCATTCCTCCACATAAAATCCGGAGAAGTAGGAACGACCACCCGACAATCCAGGCGTGCGTGGGACGTGGAACAAACCCCAAACTTCCGCAAACTGGCCACGCGTTCCTCAGATGCGAATCGCCAGGGGCACCTGTGTAATAGCACAGTGCCGCCCCTATGCCTATAAATACACACTCACAGCGGTAAGTATCTCTTCTTCCACCCTCGCACGAACCCTAGCGCCACCGCTAGCTCTCGACGATGCCGGCGACGAAGCGCTTCGCTGCCGCAACCTCTCCGACGCCGTCTTCACGCCGACCGCAGACATCGTCCTCTCCGTCGTCGCCGTAGGTCTCCTCCGTCGCCAAGTTAGGGCACGGACGAGTGAACTGCTCGGCCTCATCTCCCACTCCGTCTAGCAGTTCTCAGTGTGGTAAATAAAACTTCGTTTTACAGCCCCTTTTGATCCCATGGTTCTGTCACTTTCTACCATAATAAGTTTCTATTCACACAAGTTAGATCTCTCTCAATCTGCATCTCATAACATGCCTAGTATATTCACTTGTGCTTCATGAAGTAGTTAGATTCCTCACTTGTACTGATCTGTGGGTTCGTACAAATCTGGAACCAACTTCTTTTCTATGCGTGAATGTCTTTGCACGATGAGGTCAATGTCTTCTAAACTGATTTATCTTCAAAATCTTCTGAGAATGCATATGACCTCTTCCCCTTCCCTCGCACCTTAATGCTGTCACAGGTACATGTCCGTGGGAGAATCCTTTGGTTCTCATAGTCTGCATTCATTTGCAGAATTCTTACAGCAACACATAAATTCTCCCGAAGCCAGTTCCTGTTGGTCCAGCAAGAGAAAGCCTTTGAAGCCTTTGAACGTCTTGAAGCCTTCCAAGTTAAGGTTTATGGCTTCAGAAACAGCAGCAAGGAAGGGGGGCAGACAACGACGTGGAGGAACATCCAAAGATCTGCCTGATGAACTGGCAGAAATGTATAAAACAGATCCTGAAGAGAATTATGGTCAGCGCAAGACCCGAATCCAACGGATTCGACGCTATTGGGCAGAACAATGGTTCAAGTACCGCTTCACAACCCAAGAGTATGCTGAGAAGAGTGCCATCAAAAGACCGTGGGGAGACATCTTATTCAAGAACCTTGTACCCAGGTCCAGAGATGAAGCTATTGCCCAAAGCTTCTATCCATGCATGGTTCGTGGGCCACAGCCTGAGGATGCACATCCGTCGTCACTACTCTGGTGTCGTGACGACAATCTGTTCAAGCGCAACTTCCAGTTTGCCCAAAACTCAGCGAAGCAGAACAAGAAGAAATTTGGGTTAGACTTCAACCCTGGTCCCTCAGCACCAAGGGCAGATGGCACGCGAGAAGCAGAACCCAATGTCATCGGTCCGTATGCCAACCTTGAAGGCCTCATCACATACATCTTGGTTCAAGGGACTGCAGTGAATGAGCCTGCAGCTGATACTGAGTCTGATGAAGCGCCTGCAGTGCCGAAGTCAAGACAGTTGAAGAAGCCAAAAGCTTCAAAGCCGGCCCCTTCACAAAAAATCTCAAAGGCGAAGCCATTGGCGACTGCACCTCCTGAAGACAGTGTGCAGTCTGAAGACTTATCACGCGTCTCAAGGCACCAGAAGGAGAAGATGCCTCCGTCTCACACTGGCAAAGAGCTCACAGCTGCTGCCATCCTGCGCAGTGAAGCCATTGAACTGTCAAGTGATGAAGATCTTGGAGATGACGCTCTTGAGCAACTCATCAAGAGCAAACAAGAAGCAGAAATATTTAACAATCTGCCTCTCTTTGATGTCGCCATCA
This sequence comes from Triticum urartu, assembly GCF_003073215.2. Taxonomy (NCBI): domain Eukaryota; kingdom Viridiplantae; phylum Streptophyta; class Magnoliopsida; order Poales; family Poaceae; genus Triticum; species Triticum urartu. Next base: position 717,654,969 of record NC_053023.1, on the reverse strand, counting down.
TCCACAACTTCATTGACGAGTGGTTTGCCACACCAAACATCAGCTTTGAAGATCTACAGCTGCCCGTTGGCCTCAGCGTCACCTTCCAAGGCGCTATTGCTTCAGAACTTGCTATTGCACAGTGCATAGTTGAACTGAAGCAGAAAATTGATCATGAAAAGGCTCAGTTCAAGAAGCATATGGCTAAGCTCAGCGTGCAAGGAGTGAAGAGCTTCAAGATCATGTTGCATGAGCTAAAGGAAAACTTTCTGAAGAAGCATGCAGAAGCTCAGGGTTCACGTGAGCGGATGAAGTCTCTGGCTGACAGATGTGTGCAAGCCTACAATGAGGCTGAGAAGCGCAAGGCACTTGGGCGTCCTGGCATCGACCCCAAGATGGCCGCAAAGAAAAAGAAGAAGACTGTTCCAGCTGAACCAGAGGCACCAAGGCAGGAAGCAGTTTCGCTTGTCTTCCCAACTGCAACGACTGGCTCGAAGCCAAAGAGCCGGTCAACAGCTTCAGAGCTCAAGAAGACAAGAACTGCTGAGGCTGAAGCCAGGAAGAGGAAAAGCTCTGAAGCCTCTCCTACTGCCCCCAGCAAGAAAAAGAGAAAGACCAAGAAATCTCGGGCTGCTCTCACAGAGCCCTTGATAATTGAACCCATCTCCATGGTTCACCCTGACGCAGAATGTCAACTGACGGTTCATGAGCCTGCTTCCACAGAGGCTCCTGAAGCTGAAGATATTCCAGCAGCTGATCCCATCGCTGTTGAAGACATTGGTCATCGTGACAATGTAGCAGATGATGCAGCCCTTCCTCAGTTAGAACACAGCGAACACATCAGCATTGGTCGTCCACTGACACCAATTGCATAGAATGCTTCATGGGCGGATCGCCCTCAAGAGGAAGAAGACTATGAGGCCCAGCCCACTCAAACCCCACAGGCGTCGTCTGTGTTCCGCAGGCTTCGCAAAGGTCCAAGGCCTCAAGTCTATGCTAAAGACATTCCCGCTGCATCAGCCGCAGAAGAAGTACTACAAGAGCCCACTCCTCTGCTCCACCAAGAAGCAGTTCTCTAGGAGAACATGCTTGTGACAGACCCTCCTGCTAGTCAAGTGGAGGATGAAAATCTTGAGGCTGCCACAACCAACAACGAAGCAAATGTGGAGCCCTCCCCAGCAAAAGCTTCTGAAGACAGCGAAGCCACTGAACCCATCGCTTCTGTTCCTGAGTCTGCTGCCGGTCCCCAATTCAACTATCATGTTGACCACAGGCCTCAGGTCCAGAAGCCAATCCCAAGACTGCCAAGGTTTCCAGGTCATGCATCAGCACCTGGCTCCTTCAACATCAATGGCTTCAGGGCAGATAATACTTTCTTCAATAGCTCCAAGAACCCCTATTCAACGGAAAGGATTTCATCAGATAGGTTCTGGAGCTATCCTCAGCGCAGCTACTACTCTTGCATACTGTACAACCAAGGTCGCATTTTCCCGCACAAGCGCCTTGATGTTGAAGCTATTGCTGGTCTGCCCTGTCTAGAGGAAGCGTTGGATTGCTTCAAACAAGTGGGTCTGCTGCAGTTTGTCACTGATGAAAAGCATTGGAACGAAGAGCTCCTGCTACAATTCTATGCCACACTGCACATCAAAGGATACAACAGAGATCCAAAGACTTGGGTCCTGGAGTGGATGACCGGCAACATTCATCACGAAGCCAATGCATTTGATATCATTGAGCTCACTGGCCTGCCCACTCCAGGCGAATTCTTCGAGCAAGGCTGTCGGCTACACACTGAAGCTATTGAGAGCATATTTCAGAGGCCTGAACCGAATATGAGTCAGATGCTCTCCATGATGAAACCATTGCCTCACGATGCTCCTTATCCCAAAGAGTTCTTCGTTGAAGACCTTGAGTACCTGCCCAGGACCATCTATCACATCATCCGGCGGACTCTCTGGCCCATTAAGGGACACTCTCCAAATGCCAAGATCGAGGGTGCAATGAAGACTCTGATATTCTGTATCCTTCATGGCAAATGCTTCAACGCACATGATTTCTTCATACGCCAACTAGCTGCATCAGGCTCAGATCTGTTTGGATTAAAGTTCTATGCTCCTTGGGTAATAAGGCTGATCAAACTTCACTCTGCCATCTCGTATCAGCCCTCAGCCCGCAACCATCGGATCTTCTTGCCTGATGTGGATACCTCTGCTGAAGCCATCTATCCTGAACCTGCCAAGAAACCTCTGAGTCTTCAGAATGCAGAACACCAGAGCTTCACTCAAAACGTTGAAGGTGTTGAAGCCATCTCCAGGGTGTATCCTTTGGCTGGCACTACACGTGCACCACACCCTGCTTCAACTGAAGCCACTGACAGTGCCACTGCTTCAAGACCCAAGAAGCGCACTCGTGTTCTCAACGACCGAGAGCTTCTTGTGGCCCTTCATCAAAAGCAGGATAGGCATCATGACTGGTTGAAGAGACAGATGAAAAGCCTCTTGGTGGATGTAAATCGCATCCGAAATCTTGCCACCAAGAACGCTTTCGTTGCCCATGAAACCTGTCGCCGCACATGGAAAGGGCTACGATGATGCTTTCTGAAGCTGATCTTCAAGAGGATGGCTTCACTGAGAGATTCAAGTTTGACTCCACACCTCCTCGAAGAGCTGTGCTGCTGGGGACTCCATCTCTTGAAGACTCTGAGTTTTCTTCCTCTGCTGCCACAGTCACTGCCAGAATCATTGAGGAAGAAGACGATGCTACCTCACCGCCACCTGCTTCAGCACCTCCAAGCTCTTCGGCACCGCCAAACAACGCCAACAACCCTGCTACTTCATCTACTCCTCATGGGAACGAGTAGAGGCTCTATGTCTTCAAACCTTTTTGGTCATTACTGACAAAAGGGGGAGAAGCATATGAGATTGATAGTCTTCAAGCGGGTTCCTATGGGCGGGTGCCTTATATTTTGCTTCGTGCTTACAACTCTTGTTTTTTTTTGCTACATTTGGTTCTTATGAGTTGTAACACTTAAACCAGATGGTCGTCTGCTACTTATTTGCCACCCTGTTTTGCGAAGATAAATTCCGCATGTGCGACGATAAATTCCGCACTTATCTCATTCTGCAGATGTCCATTTTCCATTATGCATGTCATTATCTTCATATACTTTCACATGCATAGTGGATTGTCATCATAAGCTGAAGTGGATCTCCACAAGTACAACCTGCCATGTGCATTTGCATTCCAAAAGCAAATTAACTTGTATGCACATCTTCAGGGGGAGCCCTTGCAACTTATGAAGACAATTCCTTATCCTTTACAATTTCACAGACTATATTCCCCGTTGAAAACTTCAACTAGTTTGTCATCAATCACCAAAAAGGGGGAGATTGTAAGTGCATCTGGTGCCACCCCTAGTTGGTTTTGGAGTATTGACGACAAACCTAGTTGAGGGACTAATGTGTTTGTGAGAATTGCAGGATAACACAGGTAGAAGTCCCTCATTGATTCGGTTTTACTACCAGAGATGACCCCTAAAAATGTATGAAGACATTGAAGTCAAAGGTGGTATATGAAGATATTCACATTGAAGACTATGACAAAAGAAGACACGTTATGAAGCCTATGGAGCTCGAAGACTTAGATCTTTCGTAGTTCTTTTTCTTTTGTGTTGAGTCATAGGAACCACCGTACTGTTAAGTGGGGTCCAGGAGAACCAGTCAGAATGACTGAAGTGATGCCTAAACCAAAAACCTATGTCTTCGAGTGAAGACAATGAGGGCGAATCTTGTCCAGAGCCGGACAAGTCAGCTTTGCTTGTAGCCCAAGTAAAGTTTCCATGAGAGTTTGAAATCTGACCGCTGAGACACGTGTCAGCTCCTTAGTGACCCAGGGTCATTTCGGACAAATCAGGTCGGGTTGCCAAGTGGCTATAAATAGCCCACCCCCTACAACCATAAACGGTTGGCTGCTCAGTTTGAGAGTACGGCTTTTGTCGTTTGAGAGCAACCCACCTCGAAGCCTTTGAGAGAGAGAATTCCTTGCGAGGATAAAGCCCTAACCACCCAGAGCCAGAGAACATTGGGCATCACTTAAGTCTTCTTGTCTGTGTGATCTGAAGACTTATTACACTTGAGGACTGTGTATCCCCAGACGGTTAGGCGTCGCGTTCAGAGCATCCAAGAGACATTGTGGATTGCCAGTGAACGAAGTCTGTGAAGGTTTGGGAGTCTACCTTGAAGACTTACCAGAGTGATTGAGCGAGGACTATGTGACCTTAGCTCAAGGAGAATACGGTGAGGACTTGGTGTCCTGAGCTGCGTGTTCAGGACTGGGTGTCCGGGACTGTGTGTCCTAAGGTTTAAATACCTAGCCGCTCCAACCAGACGTACAGTTGTCACAGCAACTGGAACTGGTCCAACACATCATTGTCGTCAACGAGTCACTGGTTTCATCTTCACTTCCTTTTGCTTACTGTTACTCATTATGAAGCCATTACATGCCTGCTATATCCTTTGTCTTCACAACGTAACTGTATGATTTGTTTGGCTTCATAACTTCTTCCTACCTGATCCTTATTACACTGCAGCCACTTGTCATTGTGCTTTCACTCTATTGAATACTTGACCATGGCTTGTCTAGTGTAATCTAACTTCCGCTGCATAGTAATAGGCATATCTCTGCTGTTTGTCTTCATAACTTCCATGTTTTGAAGACTTTCATAAAAATCGCCTATTCACCCCCCCTCTAGTCGATATAACGCACTTTCACAGACAAAAGAGGGCAGTCCCCGAGCTCGTCTCGGGGGGCCCGAAGTCTTGGTACTTTAATACAAAAGGTAGCGTGGTACATACTGCATCAACTATAAAATCTTCGAAGGAGATTTGCATTCCATGGCCGCTCTGTCTCCTTGACGGAGTCATCCCTCTTGCGTGCTCGGGGCTTCTGAGCGTCAATCAGGTAGTAGGAGTCGTTGCCCAGTACTTTGCTGATGATGAAAGGGCCTTCCCAAGGCGCCGACAGCTTGTGCTGGCCGGCTGTTCGCTGGATCAGCCGGAGCACAAGGTCGCCTTCTTGGAAAGATCTTGGCCTGACCTTCCTGTTGTGCTATCGGCGCAGGCTCTACTGGTAGATGCTGGACCGGCTGAGTGCCAACAGCCGGCCCTCTTCCAGTAGATCGACGTCGTCTTGTCGTGCTTCTTCTGCTTCCTCCTCGGTGTACATGGTGACTCATGGGGAGTCGAACTCTATGTCCGTTGGGATGACGGCTTCGGCACCGTAGACGAGGAAGAAAGGCATGAAGCCGGTTGACTTGTTTGGAGTCGTGCGCAGACTCCAGAGGACGGCTGGTAGCTCGTCGAGCCAGCAGCCAGCCGAGCGCTCTAGAGGCTCGATCAGCCGGGGTTTGATGCCGGACAGGATGAGGCCGTTTGCTCGCTCCACCTGGCCGTTTGACTGTGGATGGGTGACGGATGCTAGGTCCAGTCAGATGTCCTGTGTTGCGCAAAAACGGGCCGAGGCGCCTTTGGCGAAATTTGTGCCGTTGTCGGTGATGATGCTGTGTGGTATGTCGTACCAAATTGTGATATCGGCGATGAAAGTCATGGCAGTCGGGCAGTTCAGCTTCTTGATTGGCTTCACTTCTATCCACTTGGTGAACTTGTCCACTGCGACAAGTGAGTTAAGCCATCTCGTGCTGTCTTGAATGGTCCCACCATGTCTAGACCCCAAACTGCGAAAGGCCAGGCAATGGGGATGGTCTTGAGTGCAGAAGCAGGCTGGTGCGGCTCGGAGCTGAACTTCTAGCACCCTTTGCATTTTTGGACCAACTGCTTGGCCTCTTCTAGGGCAGTCGGCCAGAAGAAACCGTGTCGAAAGGCTTTTGCGACGAGCGCTCTTGAAGCCGCATGGTGGCCGCACTCGCCTTGATGGATGTCTTTGAGAATTGCTTGGCCTTGCTCTGGCTCTACGCAGCGCTGGTAGACACTAGTGACACTGCGCCTGACCAGCTCTCTGTTGACTATGGTGTAGGCTGCCGCCCGGCGTTGTACTTGCCGAGCTGAGGTCTCATCAGTTGGTAGCTCTTTGCTCACCAGGAATTTGAGGATGGGCTAGGCCCATGAGGGTGCTGCTACTTCTTCGACTGCCAGAACTGCGACTTGGACGAGGGCGGTTGGGCTGGGAGGCGGCGGGTTGGAGTCAACAACCGCTTGCTGGGTTAATGAAGTCCCCAGGCCGGCTGGCGCGGCCCTTGGGTCGAGTTCTGGAGTCTTCGAGTCCGCTGCCGTAGTCCCCGGGCCGGGTTCGACTGTGGCGGCTTTGGAGCCATCTGCCAAAATCCCCATACCGACTGCCGGGGCTCTGGAGTCGGTTCCGACGTCTTCAGGAGGAATCAGCACAAAAATGGAGTCTGATTCTGGTGAAGGCTTGACAGACGGCTTGAGGAGGCATTGAAGGGTGACGCCGGATGGTATTGCTTGGCGGGTAGAGCCGATTCATGCCAAGGCATCTGCTTGGTCGTTGTCGTTTCTTGGCACATGGAGGAACTCGCACCCTTCGAAATACCCGCTGAGTTGCTGCACGAGGAGACGGTAACTCACCATGTTTGCATCTTTCGCGTCCCAGTCGCCAGATGACTGCTGGACCACTAAGTCCGAGTCGCCATAACACAAGATCCGGTGGATGCCAAGTTCTTTGGCAAGCCGGAGCCCGTGAATGAGCGCCTCGTACTCGGCGACGTTGTTGGAGGCGGCAAAGTGGATTTGCAGCGCGTATTTGAGCTTGTCGCCTTTGGGAGAGGTGAGGATGACGCCGGCTCCCAAGCCGGTGCGCATCTTGGAGCCGTCGAAATGCATCCGCCAATGGGTGGAATCAGGCGCTGGAGGTAGGTACTGGGTCTCGGCCCAGTCGACGAGAAAGTCGGCCAATGCTTGTGACTTGATAGCGGTGCGGGGCTGGTAGTGGATGGTGTAGGGAGCCAGCTCGATGGCCCACTTGGCCACTCGGCCAGAAGCATCTCGGTTACCAATGATCTCGGCAAGCGGGGCCGTGCAGACCACCGTGATTGGATGCTCTTGAAAGTAAGGCTTCAATTTCTTGGCAGTAAAGTGTACACCATAGCACATCTTCTGGTAGTGGGGGTAGTTCTGCTTGGAGGTCGACAGTACTTCGCTCAGGTAATATACCGGTCTCTGGATAGGTAGTGCCTTGCCTTCCTCCTTGCGTTCTACTACAATGACCGTGCTGACCACCCGGCTGGTGGCGGCGATGTACAGGAGCATAGGTTCCTTGGGGTCGGAGCCGCCAGGACGGGTGAAGTAGTCAGCATCTTATTCAACTGGAGAAAAGCTTCGGCTGCCTTATGGTTCCACTCGAAAAAAGTGGTCTTCTTCATGAGTTGGTATAAGGGGAGAGCTTTCTCACCCAGCCGACTAATGAATCGGCTGATGGACGCCAAGCAGCCGGTGAACCTTTGCACATCCAGCAGTCGGCTGGGTACCTCCATTCTCTCAATGGCCTTGATCTTTACTGGGTTGCATTCTATGCTGCATTCAGAGACCAGGAAGCCAAGGAGTTGGCCGGCTGGTACTCCGAAGACACACTTCTCGGGATTGAGCTTGATCTGGAATCGGCGTAGGTTCTCAAAGGTCTCCTTGAGGTCTTCCAGCAGTGTTCCGCGCTTTTCCGTCTTCACCACCACGTCGTCTATGTAGACGTGGGCGTTTCTGCCGAGCTGCTTGAGGAGGCACTTCTGCATGCAACGCTGAAAGGTGGCGCCGGCATTCCTTAAGCCGAACGTCATGATGAGGTAGCAGAAGGCTCCAAACGGTGTGATGAAGGCGGTCTTCAGTCTTTCAGCCGGGTTCAGCTTGATCTGGTGATATCCTGAGTATGCATCCAAAAAACTCAACAGCTCGCATCCGGCTGTGGAGTCTATCACCTGATCGATTCTTGGTAGAGCAAATGGGTCCTTGGGGCAGGCCTTGTTGAGGCTCGTGTAGTCAATACACATTCTCCACTGCTTGTTCTTCTTCAGTACCAGGACCGGATTTGCCAGCCATTCTGGAAAGAACACTTCCATAATGAAGCCGGCTGCTAAGAGTCGGGCTATCTCTTCTCCGACAACTCTTCTCTTCTCTTCCGATAGGCGGCGCAGGGGCTGCCTGACCGGCTTTGCATTAGATCGGACATGTAACTTGTGCTCGGCGAATTCCGTCGGTACACCTGGCATGTCTTTGGGGGACCATGCGAAGATGTCCCGATTCTCACAGAGGAAATCGACGAGCTCGCCTTCCTATTTGCTGTCGAGGTTTGCACCTACGACGGCGTACCTCTCTGGGTGCTGCGGATCCAAGGGTATCTTCTTTGTCTCTTTGGCCAGTTTGAACGAACCCTCAGCCTCCGACTCTTTTGGGTTGGATGATACCTCAGGCTGTTTGCCGGCCATCGCCACAACTCGCTCAAGGAGCCTCTTCTCGGCCGCGATTACCAGGGACTCGGCCAGCCGACTGCTCTCAGCCGCGCAAGCAGACGACTTCCGGTAGTCGCCAGCCACAGTCAGAATTCCTCTGGAACTGGGCATCTTCATCTTGAGGTAGGCGTAGTGGGGGACCGCCATGAACTTGGCCAAGGCGGGTCGGCCGAGTAGTGCATGGTATGGGCTCTCGAGGTCCACCACCTCAAACCAAACAGACTCTCGGCGGAAGTGATCTTTGTCTCCAAAGAGGACGTCCATCAGGATCTTGCCGATTGGTGAGCAGGAAAGCCCAGGAACAATGCCGTGGAACACAGTTCGGCTGTTCTGAAGCTGTCTTTGCTTGATTCCTAACTTCTCCATGGTGTCCTTGTCCAGGATATTGATGTTGCTGCCTCCGTCTATCAGAACTCGCGAGAAACGCGCGACTCGTCTGTCCGTAGCAAAGGTGGCGTCCAGGACCAAGGCATAGGAGCCCGGACTCGGCATCACTTCTGGGTGGTCAGCCCTGCTCCAGCTGATGCGCTTCTCGGACCAGTGCATGAACTCTGGCGTCTCTGATGCTACTGCATTCACCTCTTATTGCTGCAGCCGCCTGCTGCGTCGATCATCAGCCATACTGGTAAAGACCACGTAGGCTCCGTGCTCTTCAGGGTATTCGTCTTATACTACGCCGACTGGCCTGACAGCCGGCTGCTGGGGCGGAGGCGAAGGCGGCTGCCCAGCAGGCGGGGGAGGCAGGAGGCTGTCTCCCTTAGCGATCCTGGTGAGCCAGTGGCACTTCCGGGTGGTGTGATTCGACGGCTTCGCGCCACTATGGAACTTGCAAGGTCCATCCAGGGTCTGCTCATAGGAGAAGGCCGGCAACCAGTTTGGCTTGCCGCCTTTCTGTCGCTTGGGCGGAGGCTGCTCATCTGGCAGCTGGGCTTCAACGGTCGCGACCTGCCGGCTGATGGAAGCCGGCTGAGGGGCCTTACGCTTGTGGTCCCCTGCTGTTGTCGCCGGTTGGCGTCTGCCGCCGGAGTTCTTGGAGCTTGAGGGGCCACTTTGCCAGTTGTGCTGATTTGAATCTCCGCCTTCATGGAGGAGTCGACCGTGGCGTACTTGTTCGCTATGATCAGCAGCTCGTCGAGGGTTTCTGGCTCGTCGCAGAGGAGCTTGTACTTGAGGAGGGTGCCTTCTCTGCACCCGGCTGTGAAGTACTCGATGGCCTGCACCTCGTGCACGCCCTCACAGAAGTTCCGAAGCTCGGCCCAACGCGTGAGGTAATCACGAGTCGACTCGTCGGGGCCTTGCACGCACAAGGAGAGCTGACGAGGCTTGGGAGGACGCTTGTACATGCTAGTGAAGTTGCGGACGAATGCTTCGGTGAAGTCGACCCAGCTGTTGATGCTGCGGGGCTTCAGGCTGTTCAGCCATGTCCGGGCCGTGCCCTGGAGCATGAGCGGAACGAAATTTATGGCGACACGCTTGTTGCCATTTGCTATGCTGACAGCTGTGGAGTAGTCGACTAGCCAGTCTTCCGGCTTCTCGGAACCGGTATACTTGGGCGTGTCTCTCGGGAGCGTGAACCCTCTGGGAAAGGGCTCGTCCCGAATGCGGGGCCCGAAACAAGGCGGACCCAGCTCGTCTTCTTCTTCCAGCGCTAAGGATCGGTGAAGTCGGTCGATCCGTTGGCAGGCGTCATTCTCTCCAACTCCCTCTCGGCGGCCAAGGCGGTCGCCGAGAGTCGGATGGTCAACAGGCGGTGGGGAGACTCGCCTCTCCTTGCGGGGAGGGGGAGGCGGACAGTCGTCCCGTCGTTCCACTGCTCTCGGGCGGCCGTCTCGGTCGCGCTCTATGGTAATGCGAGTCCGACTGTGCCTGACAGCCAGCTCCTTTTCTCTTCTTCCTCGGGCGCCGCCAGTCGGCGTCCGAGACGTCGCGCCTTGATCTCGGTGAAGGTCGTCGTTTGGCCGCTGCGGCGCCTCCGTGCGGTAGCCGGCCTCGTTCTGCGCGGCGGCCACGTCGAGGAGCCGCTGGACTCGCTCCATCATGAGGCGGCGTTCTTCGCCCTCGAAATTGTCCAGCTCATCCGCCGCTACCTGGGCGGCTCGGATATTCTCCGCTGGTGTAGCGTACACAGGGCGCCTTGCCCCAAACAGGTTGGCGATGGCTACGCCGCGCTGCTGGGCCGCGCCAAGGCGGCTGGGCCCCGCCGGGGCCGGCGAGCCGCCGACGGCGCGATCCATCTCCCGCTGGTAGGCTTCTGACAAGCGCCTCATGCTGGCCAGCTTCTTCGCGCCTTCAACGAGCTGAAGGCGGCGCGCCTCCAACGTCTCTGCGTCAGCGTCTTCCGGAATGGGCGCAGTTAGGTCTTGTAGCGCCACGCCGAGTGAGTCGTGCGCTCCTCCGCCGAGGAGCTCGTCATGACTGATGACGAGCACCTCGGTGACGGTGCTTCCGTTGCTCTTCGCGCGAGGGAGAGGTTCGTCGTAGACCACCACATTGGTGGGGAACGCGTCGAGCGACGCGGTGTCGGAGTCGACCAGAATCGGGTCGGTGGAGCCTACGGACTCTAAGTCTACGGCAGGCTCGCCGGAAACGTGGAGTTGATCGAGGAGGCCCGCGAGGAGGCTCTCGGGGCTGCCTGTGCCTGCATTGGATGCAGGTTCGTCGGAGAGGCGAACCTCGCCGACAAGTTCGGCCAGGCAGCTGGCTGCGCAGGCGATCTCAACGCTGCTTAGCGCGTCAGCGCAAACTCTGTCTGGCATGCCTGGCTGGCTGCGCTCGCCAGGGAGAAAAAGGGTTCCCGTCCAGAACAGGTCTCCGGACGGCGGTGCACCAGGCCCCACGGTGGGCGCAAAATGTCGGGGGTTTGGTGCGACATATGCCAAAGGATGGCTTATCATGGTGGGAGCGAGTAGAACGTCGCCGGTGCCTGGAAACGGGATGAGGCGAAGGCATGCATGCTGGCGAATCTTACCCAGCTTCAGGGCTCTCGGGGAGATAATACCCCTACTGCTGCTCTGCGGGGTCTCCGCATGATCACTATGGCAAAGTGTTTACACGATTGCTCCTTGAGCTGTTTCTTGGAGGTAGGAGAGGGCAAGGCTAGCTCTCTCCCTTCTATATGATCTGGCCTAGAGCTAATGGGTTCCAACCCTTTGCATGGGTGCCCTGGGGGTTTATATAGGCCTACCCCCCAGGGGTACAATGGTAATCCGGCGGGACGCGGGCCCAGCCGTCAGCGCCTCTGGCCTCCGTCTTCCCGCCGACTGGCGGGCCCCGCCGACTGGCCTGGTACGGAGCCGACAGGCCGCGTCCGCCGCGGGCGGGTCTTCCCGGCTGCTGATTACTGTAGTCGTGCTTCTGATTACGTGGGCTTGATCATGGGGTCGTGGCAACAGCCCCGCCGCCTGGCGGGCGATCACTATTGCCACTCTCCATCACATCTTGATTAATGGTGCGTGGGCCCCGGGGGAGGGCTCGGCCGACTCCCCCGGGCCGACTCCCGACGGGTCCGACTGGTGGTCCTCTTACCGTCTCCTAGGGTCTCACCGACTGGTGGGACCCGCTGCCTCAGAGCCGTACAAACAAGTCGTCGTGGGTCCAGGATTCGGTCCTGCGGTGCTGATGTCAGGGCCGGCATGGCAACAGTGCCACGCCGCACGGAGATCTTCCGGGATACGGCGTGCTGTGGCCATGCCCGCCCTTGGTAAGGGGCGGGAGTTGGCTTCACTGTAGCCACTCTCCTGCCCCGTCCCCCTTGATGAGGTCACAGGGTTTGTTGGAGTCGCAGGCCGACTCCCCAAAGCCAGCTTCTCCGGAAGTCGCCAGTCAGGAGTCGGCTTACCCTGCGGTCGTCCCTGGGACTCGGTCGCGAGTGGTCAGTCGGTCGTCTTGCCATTGACTTCTTGAAGGCAGCTCTTCGTCCTGGGGCCTTGAGAGGCGCAGCCTACCCCGATGTCTTGAAAGATTCTGGGGCTCAGGTTGGCCTACCCGTGGCCCATTACTCCGACAGCAGGAACTCCATGGCTTGTCGCCGGCGACGCTCCACGACCCAACTTCTCCAGCCGCCAGGACCTCAATGAGACCACCGCTTGGGGGGAGAAGGCACTGGAATACGCATTCAATTCGTGAATCAAGCAGACCAACCCTCCTCGGCAAGATTCTGGGCCACGGATCGGATCGAACCACCGATTCTAGCCCACGGCCCAAATGGTTATCGGTTGACGGACGTCGCCCCGCTCGTTACAGACAAGCCCACCAGCCCCGTCTGCTGCGTACGTATTCCTGCACAGTAGTATTTTTCTATCATTTTCCCACTTCTCGTATAACCATGGGGCACACATCCACATGGGCTATCGAACGCACCAGATAACGAGCTCATTTGAGCTCGCACGCAATAAATCCACGTCCCCCTTCTCCTCTCCTTTTATGCTCCTCACATATTCTTCTCTCTTTCGTTCTCTCGGTCTTCCTTGTTGACAGTTTCGTGAGAGCGTTCTCGATGTAGGATTCTTTGATATTTTATTGATTCTATAATTGTGCACTACTTTCTATTTGTAAGCGAGACTCGATTTCACCTTGTTTCCTTATTATTTTGTTTTTTAATTGAAGTAAATGTGTCGTGCCCATGAAATCTCTGTGGTTCACATTCCAGAAGCATGGATCCTGGCAAGACCCTCGGCGAGAGTGAAAATGCTAAGCTAATTTTGTTCATCTTCTGTGCTAGTTTGTACTATATGGGGCCTTTTATTTAGTGGAAAATTAGGGGGAAATCATATTAGTAAGAAATTTTTTCCTATGGTGACACTACTCATTCGCTTGATTCAAAAGAAAGACCCATAGAAAAACTAGATGAATTTTTCCTTCCGATTGAGTTTTTCTCTTTCAAATAAAAGTGTTAGATTAAACATTTCTCAAAGTGAAAGTCCATGTTCCTTCCACCAAATGCCGTGTCACTATATTTGCATAGTTATGAATGTTTCCCTTATGATCCATACATATAGTATGTTTCGATGTTGGAGCACAATGCACCTATGATTTTGTTTTTATAATTAGTTCAACTATCATTTGTTTTCCACATGTCAATTGGTGAAAAGGCCTAGAGGTATTACTGGTGATATACCATCTCGAAGCAAGTGCAGTCAGAATGTGGACGGTGAGGTAAATTTGTCTTTTGGTCTCCTAATTGTGCTTGTGTTTGCTCTGGGACAATTTTATCATTGAGTTTCATTTGATGGTCTCACATGCTCTTAGTTTTCTCTAGCTTAGGTTGGTACCTACAAATATATGTTGTTCTTAGATGAATAGTAAATGATGCAAAACATCTGCTTTTAGATTTGGTAATTTCCCATAATTGTTTTTAGTGTGCTGATGTGGGCATCATATATACTTTAATAATTTATCCCCGCTACGTCCATTATCTTTTTTAGGGGTACTACTTCTGTCATCTTAAGATGCACACATGCGGCCTGAGCAAATGCTTGTCACAGCATGCATGGGAAATAGTTTTCCATTATTAGTTGAATTTAAATTAACCATTTCGTATCCATGTTTCATACAACCAAACATCACTGAAATATATTGCATTTGATTACCACAACAACTTGAGGGGTATCATCTAGTTTATCTAATTTATTTTTTTTGTTTATTTTCCTTTTTCAGTTGTATGGTCGTCCTCTTGAGGTCGTGAATATAGCTTATGCCACAAAGCTAAAGCTGTATGTGGAATATGGTGTTGTCGACAATGTTACCATATTCAAGGTCAGGAGCACCAAATTTTTTCACATGCCTGCATTGTTGCCTATGCTCTTCATCACCTTTTAGGTCATTGGAACTTCAGGGTTGCTGATCATTATGTCAAGGATGTTGTTCTTGTCAATTTCAAAAGTGCATTCTCTGCTTCCTGTCTTCATGGCACCAACTTGATGCAATGCACCATCACCCAATGGCCAACAATTATGAGGGCAACCAAGGTTTCATAGCTCAGGCCCCATGTTCCAGGATTGTATGTCCTAATGCCGACTGAGATCATGCCTCCTCCTCTTCTAACGAAGAAAGTGATGATTCTGCCGCTGGATGAGCCTGTGGTGCTCGAGATGCTGGAGGAGGTGCTAGAGTTGCCATTGTTTTTGCTTGAACCCTAGGATTATGTTTAAGTGTTGGGATTTGTCTGATGTTTAGGACTTTACTTTGTTGTGTCTTACAGAGCTTGTTTCTTGTTGTAAGTGGTATTGTATGTTAGCGCATGTGATATTTTATGGAATAGTTTGCTAAGTGTTGAATCGTAGTTTATGTGAATTTCTATTTTGGGATGGGTCCAAAATGAAATGAAATAGAGAACCCTGAAGATTAAATGGAGACGGTTCTTAAGGGGAAACTTCCTACGTGGCTGAAAACATTAGAAGCAGTTAGTATTTCGCAATCGCTTCTGGAAACTGCCTCCGGTGGACGGAGTATTAAAGACACAAGGTTTGAGGCGGTACGAACCACCGGCGGGCCATGAACAATACCACCTCCAAAAGTACTCAAAAAAAATACCACCTCCAAAGGTTGTTTCTGTACTAGTGCTAGTGTAAACTAAAACAGATAGTGAGAACAACCTCGATAGTAATTTGCATAACATGGTCATCGAAACGTCACTTTGTTCTAGGTAACCCAAATCCCCAAGCAAACAGTCGAGATACACAACATACTCCCTCTGTTCCTAAATATTTGTCTTTCTAGGCATTTTAACAAATGACTACATACGGAACAAAATGAGTGAATCTACATTCTAAAATATGTCTACATACATCCGTATGTAGTAATCATTTAAAATGTCTAGAAAGACAAATATTTAGGAACGGAGGGAGTATAATATTTCTCTATTCCAGGAACAAAAGCATAAAAGCCAGGCCATCGCTTGCCAGAGAGAGTTGGGACAACATTTTGCCCCAAAGAGCTTCCCATGTGTACCCCAAACAGAGCGAGCAGCACCACGAGTGAAAGAAAAATGATTAGTTGATTCAATCGAATCATAAATAGAACAAACAAGATTTCCTGACCATTTCCTTTTTATCATATTTTATCCCGCGTTAAGATGGCTTTACGATATGATTGCGACATGAAGATTTTAATGTTAAGAGGATCATGAGTTTTCCAAATCTACTTATTACTAGCTCCAACAACATCCCTCTCAAGCTATTGGTAACCAGTTTGGTGGAAAAATTGCCAGATTTCGCAAGGACCAATTAACACAATCAAAGACATTTGTTAGAGAATTTCACTTGCCCTATGGAGGATTCCACGCCGCTAATTCCGTTGCTCCAGGCTCACTATGCTACGAAAGTTCAGTAAAAAATTCTTGCCATCGGCCTCAGCAAAAGTACATGGCTAAGCAAAATGTCATGAAGCCGAGGAACTGATCCACTAGAGGGACCCCTCTAGCCAGGCATCATGCCAAAAATGTATGAGGTTTGCCACTGTTTAATGTCACTTTTCTACCAGACATACATGTACACATCTTTAACCTTCATAATGGATTTCCAATAAGAAGAATCTGAAAAATCTAGTCTTCACTGAAGCCATCGTTTTATTCTAGAAATATTTGGCTCTAACTATAGACTGGCACAAGTTAGTATTATTCTCTAATTTCCACCGCCAGTTAACTAATTGATTGATGTTTTGCTTTCTCAATATAATAACACAAAGTCCCCCCTTACTCTTAGATCTATAAATCACCTTCCATTTAACCATATGATATATTTTTCTTAAACTCACACCTTCCCAAAAGAATTTCGTCCTAGGTTTGTCCAGTTTCTTTAACGAAGTTTTATTCTGGAGGGAGTAGTATTCATGTCCAGTTTCTTTAACGAAGTTTTATTCAGCATGAACATATACATGAAATAGAAGGGGATACCAGCCAAGCTAGAATTGATGAGAATAAGTCTACCTCCAGAAGAGGAGCCACCTTTCCAAATGTCCAACCTTTTCAACATCTTAGCTAGCAGGAAATCAGTCAATAGTCTTAAGCTCAGGAAAAAAATAACAGGAACCCCTAAATATTTCATAGGCAAGGAACATATCCGCATAAAATTCAGTAACACTATTATCAGCCCAAATAGAAAAAAAATCAAAAACATAAAGCAACAACTTAAGTTTTTAAGCTTTCTTAGGGTCATGAATACTACTCCCTCTGTTCCAAATTACTCGTCGCAGAAATGGATGTATCTAGAACTAAAATACATCTAGATACATCCATACCTGCGACAAGTAATTCGGAACGGAGGGAGTACATAACACCATGGCATCCGCATATTGACAAACATTAACCCCATTATCAATCAAGTCCGGAGCTAAACTCACAAGAAATTTGTTTCTGAAGATGAAAATATGAAGAAAAAATGATAGCAATGGCAGGCATGGTGAGCAATCTTCAAATCATCGTTAAGAAAATACATGGTACATGGCCGGTTCGAAGAGCCACCACGTTACCTTCGAGAACGACCATACACGTTTCAACGATCTCCACTGTACAGCTCTCCAAATTCAGAAGACATGTGCATTCTATCCGATCGATTTGGATGTGCAGCTACATTCATGCGCCCGTGTCACAATAGTATGATAATATCTACCGGGGCTAGCTGATCGATGCGTGCATGCATGACACCGGGTCGAACTTCGTCGCGTTTCTCACCCCTGCACGAGGTGTCCGCGAGACATTAATGCATACCGTCCATCTCCCAACCGGTAACGCGCGCTCTTGTCCCACCAACGGGGCCCTTCACGTCCACGTAGTGTACATGTTGCCGACAACCATGCATGGATTCATGGAGGAGAGGGGAGCCGAGAGCGCAGCCTCAACTTGGTCACAGCTCCTCCTATCCTATCCATACCTCCATTGGCGTCTCCCGCCTATAAATTGGCTTCGTCTTCATGGGTATCTATCTCATCCATCACACTTCACACAAGCTACTAGAAAGTACTCTGCTCAATCGGTCGATGAGGGTGTCAAGCATGGCGTCCAAGGGTCTCGTTGTGTTTGCTGTCCTGCTTGCTGCGGCTTTCCTCGTGGCCACAGCTGAACAAACTCGTGAGCTAGTTAGCAGCACATCATTAGGCAAAGAAACCTGTTGGTACTGCTACTAATCACATGCATACCGTTTTTGTTCATGCAGAGGCCAAGAAGGAAGAGACTAAGGCCGGTGTTCAGGGTTACCACGGCGGCGGCAGCGGAGGCGGTGGCTACCATGGCGGCGGCGGCGGCGGCGGGGGGTACCCTGGCCACGGGGGCGGCGGCGGCGGGTATCCTGGCCACGGTGGCGGCGGAGGTGGCGGCGGCTACCCTGGCCACGGTGGTGGCGGAGGTGGCGGCGGCTACCCTGGCCATGGGGGTGGCGGCGGCGGCGGCGGCAGCGGCTGCCGGTACCAGTGCTGCGGGCACGGGCATAGTGGCTGCCGCTGCTGCGCAAGCCCCAACGAGATCCCGGAGCCCATGTATCGGGCGGAGGTCCGCAACTAAGTATCAGATGCTACATACGGACGTTGCTACTTGCCTACACGTAGTAACTACTCGTATATGTGGTCAATAAGAAGGTAGGTGCATGTATGTATGTATGTACGCATACGTATAGATTGCACAGTTATGTTGATCCAATAATGCCAGGACTCTGTCCTGATCGTGTATTCACCCTGTAAGACTTCTCTTTCTTGCATAATACATGCAACTGTCATGCATGTATAACAAAATCTCATGACTCTTGTTCGAAACCGTATAGCTCGTATATATACCAGGTATATCCGCGAAAAGTTTTAAACAATAACCGCATATAGTTTTGAGAGCGCAGCCGTCTGTGACGTGATATTGTTTTCTAGGAATATATTAGCTTTTCTGCTAATCTTGGAGATCTTTAAATTCGCCAGCATCTTAGAAAATACTCAAAGCTTCCTTCTCACGAAATAGGGTTTTCCTTCGCTTTATATTATAAAGTATACCACCAATCCACAAGCTTAATGTTCACGGGCAACAACAACAATAAAATAAAATAGGTCTGGCTGGGGGCACAACACAACAAACCCCAAAAGAAAGCAACTAGCTAATCAGGCTCCGGGGGTGGAGGATGTAACGGTGGCGCGAGGGAGATGGCGGTGGAGCGAAGTCCGGCGATGATGGTGTTGATGCTGTCCCGATGAGGCCGCTTGCTAAGCGGTCGCCAGAGCTGCAAGAATCCGCACATTTTGTAAATGGCGTCAGTCGCCCGAAGTGGAATCGCATATTCAATCACAAGTTTATTGTGCACATTTCAAAGCGTCCAAGCTAGCGAACTAATCGCCACCCAAAGGATGGGGCGAGTTCTACACGGGGAATCAATAATTTCCCGAAAGAGATCCGGGGGGTTGTCATGGGCCCAGTTACCTCCCACTGTCTCTCGAAGGCAGCTCCATAAGAAAATGGCAGCCGGACAACGGAAGAAAATATGGTTAGTGTCCTCAGGGACACCGCACAGGGGCAGTTACCATCCCCAGGGCCATTGCGCTTGCGCACTTCCGTCCCGGATGGGAGGCGGCCCCGCACCTATTGCCAAAGGAAGATTCGAATCTTCAGTGGTACTCTGATCTTCCAAAGGAGATTTAACTCCTGAGGCCCAGGAGTAGCCACCAGGGCCTGGTGGAGAAGTGCCCATTGGGCTCTAAATGCCAAGACATGCATCCGGCTCAAGGGACGGAGCATTACCCCCGCTTGTGGGGGCCGAACGTACGCCTAAAGGTCAATGAATTCTAGCAGCTCCTCCCATTGCCCCCGCTCGTGGGGGCCAAACGTACGCCTAAAGGTCACGCGAGAAAGGTCGGCCAGAGTGGCTCCCACCATGAGTTGGGGAGTGGCGCAAATCAGGAAGAGTGACTGGAACCGTTCCGCAAAGGGTCTAGTGCCTGACCAACAGTCGAGCCAGAATAGCGTGTTCAAACCCAAACCAATCGTGATTGAAGACCCAAGCCGCAGGACCGGCAACGGTTGAATAACCGTCTGCCAGAATTGGGAACCGCCCACCCGAGGTGCAAAGGCAAGCGGCTGGCCCCGAAGGTATTTAGAGCGGATGATGTGAAGCTAGAGGCCGCCATCTCCGGTCTCAATACGCCAAAGCCACTTAGAGAGGAGGGCGATGTTCATTCGTTTAGAAGAGATGACACCAAGCCCTCCCTGGTCTTTAGGCTTGTATATTTCCGACCACTTCACCATATGGTACTTCTGTCTATTACCCTTACCAGCCCAGAGGAATTGGGACTGGTATTTGGCGATTTCCTGATGCAGGGATTGAAGACTATAGAATCCCATCAGGAACATCAAAAGGCTAATCATAGAGGAGTTGATAAGCACAACCCTCGCAGCCTTGGAGAGCCATCGGCCCTGCCAGGGCTCCACACGATGTTGGACCTTGGATACCGTCGGTCGTAGGTCCTTTTCCTGGATCCTACTATCACTGACCGGTAGCCCAAGGTAGGTTGTGGGGAAAGACCCCAACCGGCAATTTAGCCTGTTCCCAATGCCAAGGGCCTCCTACTCCGAGTATCCCAAGACCATCACCGCTCTTGGCAAAGTTAATGGTCAAGCCCGACATCTCCTGGAAGCTCGATGGCCGCCTTGCGGCCTTGCGAAGGCTACAATAGCGGCATTTCAGGGGCTCGTTCTGGCAGCGGTAATGGCCGTTCAGTGGTGTAGAGATCTCAATGTGAATTTTATTATGTTTGAGATGCTTTGTAAGCTTCCTTCTTAAGGACAACAAGGGGCGACCTGTTAAAACTGTCTTTTTCAAGAGCAGAATCCACAAAAGAATATTTTTACTGTGCACATAACGCAATCCCGGCAAATGTACTACTCCCTCCTATTCAAATTACAAAGTTGTATTAAAATTGCATCTTGCCCATTTTTTATTAGTGAAATTCGGCATGTGGTTGTATGATTTCTCTAAGAAAGAACCCGGCAACATTTTCTTTTACAATATACATTTGTCTCATACACATAGAACCACACCAGGTTCTTCGTTTCCTATTGATTTCAATACATATATAAGTTGGGGTGAGGAAACATATACAAATGGAAAATAAAATTTATTATTGATTTATGGGCTTAGCTTTGCCATGCTTACTCTGGACGGAGGCAACTGCTAACACCATGAAAACATTCAGTGCCATCAGTTAATGTGTTTCTAAAGTTTTCACTAAGGTTTGTACCAATAAGCTTGCTCTAATCATGGATAGGCTTATCTCTAATCATGGATTTGCTCTATCAAAAGCTTTCTCATAATTAGTTCAAGCACTACTTTGTCATGGGATTTAGCCAAAGAGTGGATGGCTTCATGAGCTGTTACCACACTCTCTAATATGTAGCACCCTTAATGAAGCAGACTGCTTACTAGTTACTACTAAATCCTAGAGATAAGCCTGTCATTGAGAAGGCAAATCGGCTCCAGTAGTGGAGCTACAATAGCGGCGTTTTAGGGGCTCGTTCTGGCAGCGGTAATGGTCGTTCAGTGGTGTGGAGACTTCAATGTAAATTTTATTATGTTTGAGATGCTTTGTACTTATGATGAATTTTTATAATAGAACTGTATCTTTTTTGCCAAAAAAAACTAGATATGTGTATACCTTGCTAAAGTATGCGGAAAAAGGCATCTACATGGTGTGCCATGTGTGCACTGATATGTGGCTTATTTTGGCTGAATAGCTAAAAAAATAAAAAGAATAAAATCAGGAAAAAGCTTTTTTTAATGGGGTGCAATGAAATTCTTCTTCTTAAATGTGTGAGAGTTTGGCTTAATAGGAATGATAGACTACTCATATAATTCTTTCTTTCTCAAGTGCTCATTCGCAAAGAACTCCAAAGTTAAGTGTGTTCGGCTTGAAGGAATTTTAGGATGGGTGACCGACTGAAAACTTGATCCCTAATGCACACGAGTGGGGACAAAGTGCGTAGAAAAGACTAGTGTTGGTCTGTGAGACTAGTCTAGATCCCGCCAGGCGTAACAGTCGGGAACCGGTGGTTGTGGTTGGGCGTTACAATTCGTATCAAAGCTGACTCTTGTTGTTACACGGAATTATGCGGGCCAGCTGCACGGACATGTGGCGCGTGTGGTCCATCAATGCACACGGCATGGCACATGTGTCGGACTAGATGCACGGACGTGTGCCTAGAGGGAACGTTCGTGTGGGCCGATGAGGACGTCGGTTCTTTTGAGTGGTGATGGATGTGGGAGCTTGGCTTAATAGAAATGATAGGTTACTCATATCTACAAAGAATTACTTCTTTCCCAAGATCTCATTCGCAAGAACTCAAATGCTAAGTGTGCTTGGTTTGAACGAATTTGAGGATGAGTGACCGACTGAGAAGTTGATCCCGAGTGCACACGGGTGAAGACAAAGTGCACATAAAAGACTAGTGTGAGTTTCTGAGGCCAGTCTAGATCCCGACAGACGTAACGCCCGGGAACAGGTGGTTGTGGCTTGGGCTTTACAAAATAGGGGTAAAACTTGGAACAAAGTTAAAACTTAGGGTAATTTTTTCTAACTCTAATAAAAAATTCAAAAAGTAAGGAAATAGACAAGGTGTTATTTCTTACAACCAGCCTTTTTTTCAATCTTGACCTCATTTGATATTATTTTTGCACGATGCTTCATTATATGAGTTGTCTAATAACATTTGTTGATTATTATTTTTTACTTCAGTATATGATCCTCAACCATTTAGAAGGAAAACATGCACCATATATAGGAGCCATATAGGAGCATAGACCGGGTGGAGAGAGGGGTGGATTTGGGGCACGCAAGTGCAGGGGCACCAAAGTCCCCCGTATGTGCTTTTATTTTGGCTATCGATTTTCAAATCATTATATCTTTTGAACGAACAATCCGAATTAAGTTGTGTTTTTATATTCGTGTTTCTCGTGACGAGGACTTTCAAATAAGATCAATTTTAAATACATTTTATTGAATTTTGAAAATAAATATTAAGTTTCAACTCTTAGAACTTAGCACCAGCGACCGATAATTCATGATTTTTGTGCGTACAAACAACAAAGAACATATCTTTAAAATTTATCTATGAAACTTGGTAAGAGTGGGAGAGAAAATTACAAGTTTCATATAACAAGCCGTAAGTTTGAACGATTAAAACTTAAAATTTATTATATCCTCATATAGGATTCAACCACTTCACGAATCGCGGGACAATCGAGCGGCCAGGCAAAGCTTGGCTCGTGGGTGCCCCTACGAATTTTCAAATTTCCGGTAGGCGGGAGTGTGTGGTACATGGCCTTGGATAACAATTTCATAAGTTCACTGTGCGTACATAAGTGAACGAAGAGGAGGTGATATATATGTGTGTGGTTGCTCCAAATACTACCCACCACGTACGAACGTTCAGCGATGCTCACTGTGCGTGCGTGGTACGAACGTCCGGGCAGGTGGTAGACGGGATGTGTGGTACGTGGCCTTGGATAACAATTTCGTAAGTTCACTGTGCGTACATAAGTGAACGAAGGGGAGGTGATACATATGTGTAGCTGCTTCAAAGACTACCCACCAATCCACCATGTACGAACGTTCAGCGATGCTCCACGTCCGGTAATGTACCGGTTTCCAAATGCAGAAGAAGATATCCGATCCAGAATATGCTCTCGGCTGATTTGGATGTACATGCGTCCGTGTCTAACTTGACCCACAGCTGCTTAACGAGATTGACGCGTTGCGTGCATGCAATGGAAGACGCCGGGCACGACTTTGTCGTCGCACGAACAGTGCCCACCTGCACCGCGCATAAGTCAGAGGCTGGCGCCATTGGTATTCCTGCAGATGATGCAGAGCTTAGGTTGCTGGGATGCAGTAATGTGTACCGTCCACCCCCCAACCACCACCGCTCACGGGGTCCGCGTTGCCGACGACACCCATGGAGACCCCAGCGTCAACTTGCACACCTCACACGCTCACTGCCCCTCCCTAGCTAGCCATCTTATCCAAGCCCTCCATTGGCCTCTCCCTCCTATAAATTCGCTTGTTCTGCATGCTGGTCTATATCCACAATCACACTAGCCACTAGAAGCACTGAAGAAGCAGAGGGTGTCAAGCATGGCGTCCAAGGGTCTTCTTGTGTTTGCTCTCCTGCTTGCTGCTGCTATCCTCGTCGCCTCAACTGAACAAACTCGTGAGCTAACGCGCTACTGATCTCGTAGTACTTTCGAACTAGCATGAATTAACTAGTCGTCATTAGGCTAGGAATCTTGCTTTGCTGCGTGCTGCTCCTAATTTCAATGCACAATATTTTTCTGTTCATGTAGAGGCCAAGAAGGAGGAGAAGAAAGCCGGTGTAGAGGGCTACGGCGGCGGCGGCGGCTACCCTGGAGGCGGCGGGGGAGGCTACCCAGGCCACGGTGGAGGAGGAGGCGGCGGCTATCCAGGACACGGTGGAGGAGGTGGCGGAGGTTACCCAGGCCACGGTGGAGGAGGCGGCGGCGGCTACCCAGGCCACGGTGGAGGAGGCGGCGGCGGGTACCCGGGCCACGGTGGAGGAGGTGGCGGTGGCTACCCGGGCCACGGTGGAGGAGGCGGTGGCGGCTACCCAGGCGGTGGTGGTGGCGGCGGCGGCGGCTACCCCGGACCCGGCGGAGGCGGCGGCGGCAGTGGATGTCAATGGGGCTGCTGCGGTAACGGGTACCATGGGTGCCGCTGCTGTGCGCGCGCGGACGAGGTCCCGGAGCCCATGTACCGCGCGGAGGTCCGCAACTGAGCACACGAGGTGCAGCCATACGTAACGTACCTACGCGTGTGTGCAACTCTACGTGACGTTGCTCTGCGCACGTATAGTAAGTTGCTGGTAAATATGGTCTCTGATAAATAAACTGCGTACGTATACCCCTCTGTGTTCTTGTATGTATTAATACCCCACTCTATATGTGTTCTCCGTGTACTGTATGTATCAATTTCCATGTTTACTGTTATGGGAATATGTTGTTGTGGGATAAAATCACAGAGGAATATTGCCAAAGTTCTACACTGTGCACTTAATTCCTTCTGCATGCCGTATTTCAATGCTGCAAAGAAAATAGAGGAAAATAACTGACAAAGAAATAACGACTTGTTATAGAGATATTGTTGGCCGGCCACAAAAGGAATTCACCTACCCATGCATTTTTGCGGTACAGTCACTACTCTTCCATTGCGCAAAAACAGGCCACTCGGACTAAAACTCAAAATGGCAATGGAGTATCACCAAAGCAC